>NC_037328.1:157795763-157954620 GCF_002263795.3 Bos taurus | reverse complement strand
ATATCTTGATGAATTTATTCATCAAATCTTCATATTTGATAAACAGGTGTTGAAGTCTACCCACAAGACAGCCAAGAGGATTAACTAGTGTGATAGGTTCTTAGATGAAAAATATACATTTAATCACTGTGTTATACTGGGATCTACTGGAGAAGCAGTTGGATGGTAGATCACACTTCGGGTTGTGTTTTAGTTAGGCTAAAGCGTATAAAGTACCACAAAAAGACAAACCAATTTGAACCAAGAAGTATTGGATTCTGTGTATTTTTAACTTTTTGTGAGATGTGGCTCAGGAGAAATATTTCTTGATAATATCATGTAAATTGAGGTGTAAAAGGAAAGAAAAGCAAATAGAAATATTGAGAGAAAATAGAAATTGAAAGAAAGATTCTATATTAATAATAAATGTTAAATAAATCTTGGAGGACATATTGAATAGCTTCTTGCTACCATAGTTTCTAAAAGGGTTGCTTCCTACAAAAGGAAGATGACAATAAATCAGGAGTTAATACATGGAACTGAAACCTAAAACCACTAAATTTGCCTGATTGCTTAATAATTTTCTACCAAATACTAAATTTAAGGTTAATAAATATTTGTTAATATTTTTGGGGTGACTGGAAAAGGATAGAAATGGTATGTTTATTTTATTTAGTTTTTTAAATTTTATTTTATTATTTAACTTTACAATATTATATTGGTTTTGCCATGTATCAACATGAATCTGCCACAGGTATACACGTGATCCCCATCCTGAACCCTCCTCCCTCCTCCCTCCCTGTACCATCCCTCTGGGTCGTCCCAGTGCACCAGCCCCAAGCATCCAGTATCGTGCATCAAACCTGGACTGGCGACTCGATCATAGGATCTTAAAAACAAAGGTGTGGGAGAAATGCAATAAAATCACAGACTAAAAGGATGTATACATATATGCTTGTTTTTGTGATATTTGGTATTTCCTTAAAAATTATGATAGAAATAAAAACTGTTTTTAAGAGACTGCAGATGGTGATTGCAGCCAAGAAATTGAAAGATGCTTGATCCTTGGAAGAGAAGCTATGACAAACTATACAGCATATTAAAAAGCAGGGAGCTATCACTTTGTTGAAAAAGCTTCATTGTCACGGTCTTTGTAGACCGGGACCTGGGGACTGGAGTCTACGAGAAGAGAGATGCAGGAAACCCAAGTCTCGAGTGAAACAAGGGTGCTTTATTTGCAGAAATGCATGTTTATATATCTTCATACAAGGCAGCTATAGGCAGTAAAAAAAAAAAAAACTGTTCAAAACAGAGCCAAGCAAATAACAATCTTCAAAGGGCCAGAAAGCATTCCATATCTTGAGTAAGAGGGGCATAAACTGAATAGATTACATTTAAGTAAGGTCACTGAAGGGAGTCACTGAAGGGAGTCCTTGAAAGGAAGTCAAGCAGGTGCCCCTTCTCATGATCTCAGTCTTCAGAACTGCATGCAGCTGTGCTCATTCCTGTTTTCCAGAAACTGATAAGGAATAGAGAATCCTTGAGAAACGGCGCACAAAAGATAAGAATAATATATTGGATCCCTTAAAGCTGAACGTCCCCTGACAATTCCCCCTTTTTTATTTTTTCACAATTGGGGGAGTCACTGTAGATACTTTTATGAAGGCCCTGAGCAATTGAGTTTATTCAGTTTGAACCATTTTAGTTGAAAGGCATTGGTATACTACAAATATTATCACCAGGACAATTATCAGTGTTATAGTTCCAGATCCAATACTATGTGTAATGCTTTGAAACCATTCTTGAGGGTCCAGCCCAGATAATTGATCAGTCAGCTGTTCAGCTAAGGTTTCCAAATAGTTGGAAGAGGGTAGACTTTTAGAGAAGGTTTCAAAATTTTCCTTTTGCAGCAACTGTACATTTAAGGAGGTGTTATTATGTATATCTTGCAGATGAAATTTGATTTGTTCCCAATTGTAAGCACTATGGTTGAATCAAACAGGAGTGATACAAAATTCAGTAGAATTCCAATCACAATTTAATAATTTTTTTTTGTAAATCTATTAATTGGTCTCCAACCCATAGGATGGCTGTTTTTAATTTCTGAATTTTATCCTGAACTTCTTCATCTATCTGAACCTGAGTGGCCCACATAGTATGAACATCTTTAGTCCAATTTTGAATAAAGTTTTGTGTTTGAATTGAAGTTTGTAAAGCAATGCCTGCGACAGTAGCAGTGGTGCAAATGGCTATTAACCCCCAAAATGCCAAGAATTAACCATCCAATGAATCGCTTAGATTGTTGGAGTAATTTAGTGAGTAACCGGGAAGCAAGTGCTGCCATGGGACCCTCTTCCCAGGGTTGTTGGAGATCTACTGGTATCCACAGACCACATCGAGATGGAAGGATCAAAAGGGATTCATTTTTTAGAGAAATAGAGGAATTAAGACAAGTATACAATATGCAATCTATACAGGTCACAGAATGTAAAGTCTATTAAATTGTAAGTTTCTTATGGCTATAACAAAAGGAAGGGGAACACAAGCTTGTATAAAATAATGATTATAATGGAAAGAATAATTACTATGACAACAACTGGTCTCTGTGAAATATCTAGTCCAAGTTCCAAGTTTTTCAGTACTTGCAGCAAGTTTTCAGATGTCCCATTGTTCAGGCCCAATTTGTTTATTGAGGATGATTTGAGGGCGAGAAGGTGCCATTTTGCCGTCAAGCCAGCCAAAGAGTCCTTTGTCATGGAAGTGTTTCGTTGAACTGTTGGTAATCTTCTATGCTACTTGAGTAACATAATCACATATAGTACTATTAATATCATCTGAGCAGTTAGATAGCCATATACCATGGGGTCCCCAATCAACAATGGTATAATTGGCCATAAACATTAATTTCCCTGATTTAGCTTGACATCTATTCCAATAAACAGGAGTATATTTAAAGTCCTTATAAGTAAACCCCTTACATTCCAACTTTTGTCCTTTTCCTAGAGTTTTGGTAGTATTGACATGGTTTTCATAAAAGGACAGGGCAGTAAACAGTCCAAGCAATGTGTGGAAGTTCTTTTTTGGAAGCAGGATGAAAGCCTACATTTGTTGACTTAACATTAATACATAATTCTGCTGGGCCCATGCATAAATGAAGGATTTCATAGCCTAGAGAAATGTTAATTAGTCTTCCTTCTTCCTGAGGATGAGAGGGCCCCTCAAAGCTCCAAGGAGTGGGCATATGTGTTGAGTCATTAGTGGATACGACTGGTTGTATATCTGTCCATTCTGCAACCTGCAATAAAGGGGGGTTAAGTATATAAGCCCAATAAGTGTGATTAATCAAGTCAGCCTAAGCAGGGGAAGCAAAAGCAAGCAAAGCAAGCATACCGACAAATATTTTCAGGATTCTGAGGCATTCCCTGTTGAGAAACCAGATTTTTAGCTTGATTAGTAAGGGCTTTTATGTGTCCCCAAGTAGGGAAATCATAAGGTCGATGACGTCGAGTGTGGCGTTTCTTGGAAATTTTTAAAGCATCCATGGCTTGTACTGGAAACTCCTCCTCCTAGGGATTTCGCCATTTCTTCTCTTTCTTGAATGTTGGTGGCTCCCCTGGGGCGGATCTTCCAAAGAGGGAGCCAGCTGATTTCGTTGCATCCATCTGGCGAAATACAAGCATACCCTTTTCCCTGTAATATTAATTTTCCAGATTTTCATTGTTTAGTCAACCCATCTTGATACCAGATGGGCAGAGGAAGGGAGGTGTCCTTCAATGCCTCAAAATGTTTTTCTGCTTTTGTCAAAATATCTCCTTGCGGTAAGTTTAAAAAATTTAAAACAAATAAAGCTGTATTAACAATAGTTACAGGCTTAAAGAATATGTTGCATTGGAATTTAGTAAAATGCTCTGGATAAGGAAGATAGACGTGTTCCTGTGTATTCCCCCCTTTTTAATTTTTTTATTTGTAGTTTCAGTGTGTGAATTGTTTGTTTAACTATGTCTTGTGTTTGTGGATTATAAGGAATGTTTGTCATATGTTTCATAGAGAATGAATGTAAAAATTGTTTGAATTGCCTAGAAATATAGGCAGGGCCATTGTCTGTTTTTATAGAATTAGGTGTTCCCATTACTGCAAAGCAAGCTAACAGGTGGGTTATAACATGTCATGTAGCTTCACCTTGGAGAGGTGTGGCCCATATAAATGAAGATTTTGCATCAATCGCAACATGTAAGAAGGAAGAGGAAGAAAGTTCAGGGCAACAAGTTACATCCATTTGCCATAGTTCATTGGGGGGTTGTAATCTTTGAAGACTGATATCTTGTGTAATGGATCAAAGATGTAGGGGCCTACAAGTGGAGCAGTTATTAATGATTTTTTTAGCATGTCAGTATGGAATTTTTAAAATTTGATGTAATGAACCAGCATTATTGTTTAATAGAGCATGTTGTTCTTTAGGAGTAGCAAAAGAGACAAGTTTATCAGCTTGTTCATTGCCATGGGCCATCGGGCCAGGAAAACAAGAATGTGCTCGGATATGGGTAATATAAGTGGGGGAAGTGTGGTTTCTAATAATATATTGTAGTTCAAGAAAAAGTTGTTGGATAATAGATTGATTAGAATTTATGATAGAAGTTTCTATATTTCTTAATACAAAAACTGAATATAAGGAGTCAGAAACTATATTAATAGGATAAGAATGTAAGTGAATAACCTGAATGAGAGCATATAATTCATTTTGTTGAGCCGAGTGAAATTTAGTATAAAAGACTTTATATTCTTTGAGAGACTAGAATGAGGGTTTGGTGTTTTTAGTCCCATCTATATAGAAAATATCAGTTTGAGGTATAGGTCATGGTGTGACAATGCGAGAGATAATAAATTCAGTATTTTCGAAGAAATTCTAGAGTTTGTTAGAAGGATAATGAAATGAAATTTCTCTAAAATATTCTAGAAAGGCTATTTCAAAATTGGTAGAAGTTTGTAATGTGTGTTCAAATTGAGATTTATTAATAGGCATTACAATTTTATGAGGATTGGAGCCAATTAGAGTCTTAGCTCTATTTCTTTCATTGGTAATGATTAGAGCGATCAAGTCAAGATAGGGTGTAAGTGATCTTGTCTCTCTAAAATGGGTATAGATCCATTTTATTGGGTATTTTTGTTGGGTAAGAAGTCCTGTGGGAGAATGGAGAGAGGGGAGTATAAATAACTCTAGAGGTAAATCAAGTCTGCTATGAGTAAGAAACTGTTTTTGTAATTTATTTTGCACCAAACAGAGTTTTTCTCGTGTCTCTTGTGAAAGTGAATGAGGGCTATTTAAATTTGGATCTCCTTTTAAAGTGTTAAATAAATTAGTTAGTTGATAATTTGCTATGTCTAATGAGGGTCTAATCCAATTTATGTCACCTAAAAGTTTTTGAAAATCATTTAAGGTTGATAATTTATCAACCTGAATCTGTGTTAGTTGGGGAGTAATATGTTGTCTATTAACAACAAGTCTCAAGTAATGGTAAGGTGTAGAGGTTTGAATCTTTTCAGGGGCAAAGATTAGTCTAGAAGCTCTTAAGCATTGTTGAGTTATGTCAAACATTTGTTGAGTTTCTAAAACAGATGGAGCCGAAAACAATATATCATCCATGTAATGAATAACAAGAAAGTCAGAAGTTGTTTTCTCACAGGTTTAAGGGCTTTGGCTATATAATATTGACATATGGTGGGAGAATTCATCATTTTTTGAGGTAACACAGTCCATTGATACTGTTTATGAGGCCTGACATGATTAGGATAAAGAAGAGAGAAAGCAAATCTCTCTTGGTTTAGAGGGTGTAAAGGTATAGTTAAAAAAAGCAATCTTGTAAATCTATAATAATAATAATAATATGTCAGTTTTGAGAAATAGTAGTAGGTTATGGAATTTCTGGTTGTAATGTACCCATAGGTTTCGTAGATGTATTAACTTTTTGAAGATCTGTTAAAAGACTCCATTTGCTAGATTTTATTATTATTATTATTACAAAAATGGGAAAATTTCAAGGGGAATAAGATTCCTCAATATGTTATAATTTCAGTTGTGTATCTATAAGTTCTTTAGTAGCCTCTAATTTCTCTTTTGTAAGGGGCCACTGCTTTGTCCAAATAGGCTTGTCATTTTTCCAAGTTATTTTAGTAATTGTATTGTTTGTTTAATGAGCAGTGGCCCCTAGGAAAAATGTGGAATATATATTTGAGTTTGCTGTTGCATAAGTAAATCTCTTCCTATTAAATTAAAGGGTGCATCTATCACATAAGGTCATAATGTTGCAGGCTGGCCTTCTGGTCCCTCACATGGATATATTTGAACACTTTGATAAACCTCTTGTACTTTGGTTTGAGAAAATCCTGCAATTTGGCAAGAAATTCTCTGTATAGGCCAAGATTTGGGCCATAAATGTTTGGAAATAATAGTAATATTGGATCCAGTATCAAGAAGACCAGAAAATCTTTGTCATTAATTTTGATATTTATATTTGGTCATGCATATTTAAATACTATTGATTGTCCATAAGGATTGTTTTTGATTAGTGTTATCAAATCTATCTATCCATATATCATTAGAGGAGTTAATAGAAATGTAAGGTAAAAGAAGTAATTGGGCAATTCTTTTTTAAATGGCTCTTATCCCTACAAACAAAATATCTTTCATTTTTCTTTTTAAAGGTAGCAGCCATTGCTTCAACTAACATTTGTTTCTGAGTTTTTGATTTAAAGTTGTGACAAGCCTTTAAATAATCAATAAAATTTTGGGTCTCATGTACTGGAGTGATAGCTCTGTGGCATTTTTGATTAGCATTTTCATATGTAAGCAGTTTTTTAAATTGTACTTTGGCTTCCTCTCCGATAACATTATGGGAGATAGTAACTTCACTTTCACTTTTTACTTTCATGCATGGGAGAAGGATATGGCAACCTACTCCAGTGTTCTTGCCTGGAGAATCCCAGGGATGGGGGAGCCTGGTGAGCTGCCATCTATGGGGTTGCACAGAGTCGGACACGACTGAAGTGATTTAGCAGCAGCAGCAGCAGCAGCAGCAGCTGCAGCTAAAAAATCAGCATAGGTTTCATTGCTGCTG
Organism: Bos taurus; assembly: GCF_002263795.3. Classification (NCBI taxonomy): domain Eukaryota; kingdom Metazoa; phylum Chordata; class Mammalia; order Artiodactyla; family Bovidae; genus Bos; species Bos taurus. Next base: position 157,947,529 of record NC_037328.1, on the reverse strand, counting down.
CTGCTGCTAAGTCGCTTTAGTCGTGTCTGATTCTGTGCCACCCGAGACGGCAGCCCACCAAGCTCTCCCGTCCCTGAGATTCTCCAGGCAAGAACACTGGAGTGGGTTGCCATTGCCTTCTCCAATGCATTTCACTTTCAGGTTTCATTAGGCCCTTGTAATATCTTTGTGTAGCTATCTTTAGCTTTTCTTTAAGAAGTAATTTGATCCCATGCTTCAAGGGCAACTTCTTTCAATTGCTCATGTAACAAAGGAGGGCATTGTATCTAAGCTTTCATTGAATTAAATTGTCCCATATCGGTTAACATTTTAAAAGTAATTTGGTTTGGGGGAGTGTCAGTTTGAGCATTAGAACTGGCATGATCTCGGGCCACATCATGAAACCATATTATCTATTGAAGATATTCTCTTGGTTTAAGAAGAGCTTTTATCAAAATTTTCCAGTCATAGGGAATAAAATTTTTAATAGAAGATGTCATAGAGTTTAGAAGTTCTTTAGTGAAAGGTGAATGAGAGCCATACATAGTTATAGTCTTTTTTATTTATTGTATGTGAGAAAAGTCAATGTCTCCATATTGAGGTATTAGTTGTCTTAGTGCATTAACATTTTTTAACATCAGTTCAGTCCAGTTGCTCAGTCGTGTCCGACTCTTTGTGACCCCATGAATCGCAGCATGCAAGGCCTCCCTGTCCATCACCAACTCCCAGAGTTCACTCAAACTCACGTCCATCGAGTCGGTGATGCCATCCAGCCATCTCATCCTCTGTCGTCCCCTTTTCCTCCTGCCCCCAATCCCTCCCAGCATCAGAGTCTTTTCCAATGAGTCAACTCTTTGCATGAGGTGGCCAAAGTTCTGGAGTTTCAGCTTTAGCATCATTCCTTCCAAAGAACACCCAGGGCTGATCTCCTTTAGAATGGACTGGTTGGATCTCCTTGCAGTCCAGGGGACTCAGGGGTCTTCTCCAACACCACAGTTCAAAAGCATCAATTCTTCGCCACTCAGCTTTCATCACAGTCCAACCCTCACATCCATACATGACCTCTGGAAGAACCATAGCCTTGACTAGATGGACCTTTGTTGACAAAGTAATGTCTCTGCTTTTGAATATGCTATCTAGGTTGGTCATAACTTTCCTTCCAAGGAGTAAGCGTCTTTTAATTTTATGGCTGCAGTCACCATATGCAGTGATTTTGGAGCCCCCAAAAATAAATTCTGACACTGTTTCCACTGTTTCCCCATCTATTTCCCATGAAGTGATGGGACCAGATGCCATGATCTTAGTTTTCTGAATGTTCAGCTTTAAGCCAACTTTTTCACTTTCCACTTTCACTTTCAACAAGTGGCTTTATAGTTCCTCTTCATTTTCTGCCATAAGGGTGGTGTCATCTGCATATCTGAGGTGATTGATATTTCTCCCTGCAATCTTGATTCCAGCCTGTGCTTCTTCCAGCCCAGCGTTTCTCATGATGTACTCTGCACATAAGTTAAATAGGAAAGGCAAAAAGATCATTGGCCTCAGAGACTTGAGATTGCAAAGCCAGTAAATCAGAAAGCCTTTGCCATAAAGGAGAATGAGTGGATCATCTGTATTCATAAATATGAGTGTGTGTTAGGGGCTTATCATTGTCATCAAAAAAAGTATTGTTGGCTTTAGTCTCAAATAGAGCATCAGAAGAATCATTATCAGATTTATCTTGTCCTCAAATCGAGGGGACTTTTGGTTTCGTGCCCGTTACAAGAGGAGGAGGAGGGCTTGGGATAGCTGGAGCAGGGATTGTGGGAAAGTTTTGAATCATTTTATGTTGCTCTAATTGGGCTTTTTGTAAAGTCTTATCATTTAATTTATATTCGTATAATGAGCGTTCCGCTTGTTGACGAATATCATGGGGGCTAGAATTGCCTAGATATGGCAAGACCATGGCTTTAATGAGGGCCCACAAAAGCCAGAAATCTATTGGAATATTTTTTACCCATCATTTGGCTCATTTAATATATTATTATTGTTATTTTTAACCCGGTTCCAAAATTTTAAATTGAAACTGTCTTCATCAGGGAACCAGGGATTATATTCAACTACTGTTTGGGGACAAGCCCTTATCCATTGACGTGAAAGCGAAAGTCCTTGAACCTTAAATAAATGATGAAGTAAAGTAGAAAAGTGATGGGGGCTTTCCAGCCGTTTGTCCCATAACCCCACACTTAGTGACCTCTGTAGGTCCTAACAGTCACTCCGTTTGGTTGCCAAGGGCTTCCACCAGGTCCCTGTTCGGGTGCCACTTGTCACGGTCTTTGTAGACTGGGGCCTGGGTACTGGAGTCTACGAGAAGAAGGACACAGGGTACCCAAGTCTCGAGTGAAACAAGGGTGCTTTATTTGCAGAAATGCATGTTTATATATCTTCATACAAGGCAGCTATAGGCAGTAAAAAAAAAAAACAGCAAAAACAAAGCCAAGCAAATAACAATCTTCAAAGGGCCAGAAAGCATTCCATATCCTGAGTAAGAGGGGCATAAATGAATAGATTACATTTAAGTAAGGTCACTGAAGGGAGTCCCTGAAAGGAATCCAAGCAGGTGCCCCTTCTCATGATCTCAGTCCTCAGAACTGCATGCAGCTCTGCTTGTTCCTGTTTTCCAGGAACTGATAAGGAATAGAGAATCCTTGAGAAACAGCGCACAAAAGAAAAGAATAACATATTGGATCCCTTAAAGCTGAACGTTCCCGACACTTCATATTGTCAAAGTATTGGTTTTTCCAGTAGTCATGTATAGATGTGACAGATGGACCATAACAAAGGCTGAATGCTTTTGAATTGTAGTGTTGAAGAAGACTCTTGAGAGTCCCTTGGACTACAAGGAGATCAAGCCAGTCCATCCTAAAGGAGATCAGTCCTGAATACTCATTGGAAGGACTGATGCTGAAGGTGAAGCTCCAATACTTTGGCTACCTAATAGCAAAGAGCTGACTAATTGAAAAAGACCTTGATTCTGGGAAATATTGAGGGCAGGAGGATAAGGGGTAGTAGAGGATAAGATGGTTGGATGACAGAAGTTTGAGCAAACTCCAGGAGATAGTGGAGGGCAGAGGAATTGGTATGCTGCAGTTCATGAGGCCGCAAAGAGTTGGACATGACTTAGCAACTGAACAACAATAATATTAGAATAGAATTTGCACATTATAAAATTTAAGACTACTTACTTCTTGCACAGTGGTTTACATGAAGAAAAATAAAGAAATAAGATGATTTCTAATATCAATTGTGTTTGAGACTATTCTTTACAACATTTATTGTTTGATTAAAAACATGAACATTGGATTTTTTTTAATCTGTTAGGTTTTTCTTTTTTTTAAATATGAGATACAACTGACATAGAGCAGCCTATTAATTTCAATTGTACAACATAACTTTTTGACATCTGGATGCATAGTGAAATGATCACCACAGTAAGTCTAGTTAATACCCATTACCATACACAGTTACAGGTTATTTTTTCTTGAGATGAGAATTTTTATGATCTACTCTGCTTGCAACTTTCAAATATGCAATACAGTTTTATTAATTACAGTTGTCATGCTATACATCTCTGTGACTTGTTTATTTTGTAAATAAGTTTATAACTTTTGATCCCCTTCATTCATTCATTTTGCCTACCACCCACTTTTTGCTTTAGGAAACCGTCAGACTGTTCTCTGTATCTACAACCTTGTTTTTGCCTCTTTAAGATTCCGTATATAAGTGAAATCATATAGTATGTGTTTTTCTCAGCCCAAGTTATTTCACTTAGCATAATGCCCTCAAGGTCTCATTATGTTGTCTCAGTTGGCCAGATTTCATTCTCTTTTATGGCTGAATTATATGTCTCACATTTTCCTTAACCATTCGTCTGTTGGTGGACACTTAGGTTGTTTCCACATTTTAGCTTTTGTAAATAATGCTGCAATGAATATGACAGTGCAGGTATCTTTTTGAGTTACTATTTTTGTTTTCTTCAAATAAATACTCAGAAGTGGAATTGCTGAATCATATAGAGTTCTTTTATTTTTTTTGAGGACCCTGAATACAGTCTTACACAGTGGCTGCACCAATTTATATTCCCATCAATATATTCCCACATCCCTACCACCATTTGTTATCTCTTTTTTTTTTTTTTTGCTAATAGCCATTCTAACAAGTGTGAGATGATATCTCATTATGATTTTGATTTGCATTCCCCTGATGATTACTGATGCTTGAGCATCTTTTGGATATCCATTTCTAATCAGAAAACATTGAGTGATTAGTACATTTAAAAAATAAGCAGTCTAGTATCTGAGTTATATAGTGGATGCATGTGTGCTAAATCGCTTCAGTCATATCTGGCTCTTTGTGACTGTATGAACCATAGCTGACCAGGCTCCTCTGTCCATGGAATTCTCCAGGCAAGAATACTGGAGTGCATTGCCATGCCCTTCTCCAGAGGATCTTCCTGACCCAGGGATGGAACCCGTATCTCTTATGTCTCCTGCATTGGCAGGCAGGTTCTTTAACACTAGCACCACCTGGGAAGCCCTATATAGTGGATAATGGATTCAATTATATTCTTTTGGCTTTTAGGTCTTTTTATTTTGAGAAGAGGTCAAAAATTCCTTTTGATTTCTTTAAATGCCAACATATTTATCAGATAGTTACAAAGATATGTTGGAAGGCTTATCAAAGAAAATTTTTATAGATAAATTTAATATTTTAAATTGGACTTGGATGCCAAAGAAATATATAAAAGTTTCAAGTATGTATTTCAAGGTACCTATAAACTGATACCCTGTTTTCACTTCTTATATATATTTTAACATTAATTTACTCTTCCAACAGGTTTGTTTTGAATTATGATTACATGCCAGGCATTGTACCAAATGTTGGAAATATAACAGTGAGTAAAACAGATGTAGTTAGTCACTGATAATTAATTAGGCTTCAGAGTGATACAAGCTGTGGAGGAGAAATAAATGGTACTATGATTATGTTTAACAGCCCCTGAAATGCGCGTGTAAACACTGACATAAGCTCTTATCTACTAACTCAAATTATCTATCGATCTAAACCAATTTTTTTAGAATGCTTTTCTCCTGTAGCAGGTTAATAAATACATTTGTTATTATGCTTGCCTCATGATTCTACAACCTGCAAAATCAAAACCTTTAATAGGGTTTTGATTATATTGTTTTGAATAAAAGTGGTGGTGAATAAAAGTGGCTTATTAATAAGTTATGGATATGAGCTATATGAATTTAAAAATGATTCCCATTTAGTATTTAATTTAATTTTCCTGAAGAGAGATGACAGGCCTAGAATAATTGATTGTTCTTTTTCCTTATAATGTTTTTTTCACATGACATAAATGGTGCTATTGGATTTGATTTGCAAATGATGCAACCAACAATGAATTAATTTCCAAAATATACTAACAGTTCAATACAACTCAATGTCAATAAAACAATCCAATAAAAAAAAATGGGCAGAAGATCTAAATAGACATTTCTCCAAAGAGGACATACAAATGGCTAATAGACACATGAAAAGATGCTTAACATCTATACTTATACATTACTCCAGTCAGAATGACCATCATCAAAGAGTCTATAGATAATAAATGTTGGGGAGGGTGTGGAGAAAAAGGAACTCCCTTACACTGTTGGTGAGAATGTATCAATAAATTGGTGCAGTGACTATGGACAACAGTATAGGGATTCCTTAAAAAAACTAAAAGTAGAGTTACCATATGATCCTACAATCCCACTCCTGGGCATACATCTGGAGAAAAGTATAATTTGAAAAGACACATGCACCACAATGTGTATTGCAGCACTATTTACAATAGCCAAGACATGGAAGTAACCCAGATGTTCATCGACAGATGAATGGATAGAGAAGTGGTATAATCACAAGGTGGTTTTCCCAGGGCAAGTCTCATCCTTTGAACTGAAGGTGTGCTGATTCCTATGATTTCCCCAAATGTGGGAAACTCGACTGCATAGCTTGTGTCAGCTGGGGACAGCATTTGCACTCCCCCCTGAAAAAAAAAATAAAAAACTTGGTATGTATGTATATGATTCTTCAGTCAGACACTACGTTGTGTCTGACTCTTTGTGTCCCCATGAACTGCTGCACACCAACCTTCCCTGTCCTTCACTATCTCCCGAGTTTGCTCAGACTTATGTCCATTGAGTTGGTGATGCCATCCAACCATCTCATCATCTTTCACTCCCTTCTCCTCCTGCCCTCAATCTTTCCTGGCATCAGGGTCTTTTCCAATGAGTTGGCTCTTCACATCGGGTGGCCAAAGTATTGGAGCTTCAGCTTCAGCATCAGTCCTTCCAATGAATATTCAGGGTTGATTGCCTTTAGGACTGACTGACTTTGTGTGCTAAGTTGCTTCAGTTGTGTCCGACTCTTTGTGACCTTATAGACTGTAGCCTACCAGGTTCCTCTGTCTATGGGGATTCTCCAGGCAAGAATACTAGAGTAGGTTGCTATGCCCTCTTCCAGGGGATCTTCTCAACTCAGGGATCAAACCTGAGTCTCTTATGTCTCCTGTATTGGCAGGTGGGTTCTTTACCACTAGCATCACCTGGGTTGACTAGTTTGATGTAAATATGCAATAGAATATTACAGCCATAGAAAAGAATGAAAAATGCCAATTGAGGCAACTTGGATGGACCTAGAGATTATCATGCTAAGTGAAGTAAGACAAACAAAGACAGGTATTGTATTATATTGCTTTTATGTGAAATGTAAAAAAGAGAGGGACAGGGGAGATTGGCGTGCTGCAGTCAATGGAGTCACAAAGTGTCGGACATAGCAACTGAACAACAATAACAACTAAAAAGATACAAATGAACTTATTTACAAAACAGCAAGAGACTCACAGGCCTAGAAAACACAGTTATGGTTACCAAAGGGGAAAGTGGGGAGGGTACATTAGAAGTTTGAAATTAACATATACACACTGCTATATGGAAAATAGATAACCAATAAGGACCTACACTATAGCATAGGAAACTACACTGAGTATTTTGTAATAAACTATAAGAGAACAGAATATTAAAAAGTGCATGTAACTAAATCACTTTGCTGTACACCTGGAATTAGCACAACATTGTAAAGCAAATGTGCTTTAATAAAAAGAAAAAGGTGAACTCAAATTGAGATGTTGCTTATATACATTAGTAAGCATTAGGAATTGTGCAAGGTTATATATCAGAGTCATTATCACAGAAAGGAAAGACTAGCTAAGTAAATAGAGTAGGAAAAAGGTTCCGGGCTAGCTAAATGTAGTGGCTGTCAGTGTTTATTTTGTGATTGTTCTATGTTTTATGGCTATAGTTATTTTAAAAAAGTCTTGATTATCAAGATTTGTTGACATTTTGTAACATGATGTGAACTCTTCGATGTTGGAGAATTTTGTTTCCCCTTGGAAATAAGCTGCACTGCCTCTTGATCTCCAATTCTCTTTGACATCCTGTAGTTAGTGCCCCACTGGTTTACTTTGATGATTTTACCTAGTTCATTCTCAGATTCTCTAGTTATAAACAGTGTCACTCATGATTAAAAATCTTTCTGACCAAAACAGGCTTCACTTCTACTCTGAACTGCTAATAATTTTTAAAAAGAAAGATCCTCAAATCGCCATCGCAGAAGTCTATATGTATTCAGCATAGCTTTTAAAGAATCCTGATTGAGCACTATAAACAACTCTGCATGTTCTTTTAACGCTGATCTTTCATGCAATGAAAATTTCCTCTACTAGAAACGTCCCGAGGTTTTCATCACCTTTGCTGGCACCAAATCTTGGATGTGTCAAATTGTGGAAAGCCCTTTGGCAGTAAGAATGCTTCCGCCTGTGAAACCTTTACTCTAATTCAACAGGCAGATTGATTTAATTATTAATGTTGACTGAGTCAGTGATGAGCCATTTGGGTTTTGGTTGGGTCAGGCTGTACACTGTTTGATCCCTGTACCCTTGACATGTGCCCTTGTCTGGTGAGATGCTGGAGGAAGAGATGAAGTGGAAACTGTTTGGCTGCTGTTTTTGGAAGGATTGGAGTCTGTGACCTGCTTACTTTGTTGGAGGGCAATAAGACACAAATTGCCTCCTGGAAATTTTATTGTGGAAGTTGATATTTATTTTTATTATCAAGTTATAAAAACTGAAAAATAAGTAGCTCAAATAACAGTCTTGGTTTTAACATATCCAGAATTACCACACAACTGAAGGCTATTATTATTCAATGAAGTCTTGGACAGAGCTCCTCTTTTATGGTGACATAAACTTGAAAACTTAATTATTTTCCCCAACAAATTAGCAATTTGGAGCTCTTGGCCTTTCTAAACTGTTGTTGTATTGTGTAATATTGAACAGATGATATATATATCTTGGCCATTAGATATTAAATGCTAAATATTGTATGCAGCATTCAAAATACGGTCTGTCCTGTAAATGTGTTTTAAAAATTTTTTAAATGATGTTATATATTTAGCTGGCTGCATTGGGTCTTAGTTGTGGCACACAGCATCTTAGTTGTGGTGCATGGGCCTTCTCTCCAGCTGTAGTGGCTCAAAGGGTCAGTAGTTGTGGTACGTGGGTTTAGATGGCCCGTGGCATGTGGGATTTTTTTTTTTTCCCCCTGATCAGGGATCAAACACACGTTCACTGCATTAGAAGGCGGATTTTTAACCAATGCCTGGTCAGGGAGAGATCCCTGTAAATATATCTGATAGGAAGTAGGTTCTTTGTTTATTTCAATTACTCCTTCATTTATTTACTACTATGTCCCAGACATCTTTCTCTGTAGTCATTTTCAAGAAACACATGTGTAAACCTTATTTCATAATATTTAAGTTCGAAATGCATAGAGCCCAGGCATTCTACATCTTAAAACCTTTTAGGGTTTCTGATGATTTACACGTAGATTTGAAAAGCATGTGTTTAAGTAGAGAGAAAAGCTAAGAGGTCTCTTTCTCATTATAGTGAAGAAAGCAGACAGTAAACAAATGAAAATTTAGGCTACTGAGAAGCACTAGAAAGGAAAATAAGCCAGGGTAAGAGAGGAGGGAGTGGAGTAGTATAGAGCAGCAGTCCAACTAGAAATGTATTTTGGATGTGGTGACCTTTGAATAGAAGGTTGAATGATGGGAAGGTGCTTGAGCTAGGGAAAAGGTAATGCAAAGACCCTAAGACAGGAAAGACCCTGGCTGGTTTGAAAGAGAGAAAGAAGACTACTGTGGATGGATTGGAGGAGGAAGAAAGAGGGGGAGGAAGGAAGGGAGGGAGGGGAAGTGAGAAAGCTTGAGAGCAAAAACATGGGACAGCTTATGTAGGGCCTGTATGCCTGTGGTGGGAGCAGAAGCCACCAATGACTAGACCTTATGTGCATTTTGAAAATATTATTATGACTTTATCATTAATATCATTACAGAAAAAATGTGGAGAGTACTTTTAGACATTCTGCATTTGATGTTTGTTATGATTTGTCAGGCGTTCACACCTGAAGTAAATCTAAGTTGTTCTTTTTTGTAGATTAACTGCATGAGAAAAAAAATATTGGGGCAAACTGACACCTGCAGGAAGCTTTTGGTAATCTGGCTAAGAAAATAACTAGGTGTTCACCATGTCTTTGACGTATACACTAATAATTATCCCATTTTAATGGGGAGGGGGTATGCTTCTTTTAAGAAAATATACATGTCATTTATATTCAATAATTGTTCTCTTAATTCAAAGGGACTTTGAACAAAACCTAGTTTCCTTCATGATTATCTGTCTTTTCAGATTTAATTCTCTTTCCTTCTTAATGGCAAAATGTCCTCTATGATTGCTGATATATATTGTCAGCTCAATTTTTAAAAATAAAAATTATTTAATGGCTTCTTTGTGAATTTGATTTTATATGCTTATGATTACTTGCATGTCAGATACTTCTGCATTCTAATCAAGAGTTTAGTTGTAACAAATGACATATTTTCTGGAAATAAAATTATTAATCATGAAACCAACTCTATCTTCTCATTCTTATGAGAGCACTATGAATAAAACCACTGTGAATAAAACTCTGAAGATACTCTAAGGAAAAGTGTTTTCTTGGTGAAATAAAATAAAGAATCATATTACAATATACTTTTGGAATCTCAAAATATATAAAAGTATTTTAAAAACATGAGAAATAACACAGTAAAAACATTGTTTACATTTATTTATCCAAATGTTTTCCAAACGTATTTGACTATGGAAACCTTCTGACTGAAGGTGTGTATGTGTGTGTGTGTGTGTGTAAAACACCTACATTTGATAGAACTAGCGTTTCTTAGAATTCATTTTGAGAAACATTGTTCTACATGTGTAATTGACTTATTTCTGCAGGTGGTATAATTGAGGATGTCTTACTCACCTGCACATGTTTATAAACAAAACAAAATACTGGATGCTTATGATTCTTTTTGACATTGAACAGATGTGAATTTTATTTCCTTATTAGTGCTTGAGGGACTTAGAAATAAGTCTGTTCTTGTTCTTCTAAAGTCTTAAATTTGTATCCATCAATAACTCCAGGCCTTTCACAGAAAGAGTGCCTATGTACAATCATATGCCAAGGCATTAAGTGATTGTGTTTCTTTCGCAAGCCTCTGAACATTGAGGCATTCTTTTCATTTCTTTCTCGATTATCTGATTTAGAAGGCTGCTAGGTAATAGTGGCCAAAAGAGTAGAACATTCTTTGATTCCTTTGATGTGCACAGTGACTTATTCTATCAAATATGTGACAATTGAAGCATCTGGAGAATTATCATCATTTACTTCCAACCAGTTAAAGGGAAAAAGTAGAAACAGAAAAAAAAAATTGATGTGTAACAGGAGGTGGGCTCTGTCTAGTTAAAAAAAAAAAAAAGCACATGGATTTTAAAGACTGGTAGAAGATTGAGCTGTCTAGTGATTGGAAAGACCTTTCCACTCTTGATTTTCTAAAAATGATAGAAATACTAAATTTTGAAAAATTATCTCCTGTCCAATTCTTAATATCTTTTATATTAACATATTGCCTGTTTTTTTTGTTTAGAAAAATATTATTTTTGTTACTTGTGAGGATTCAGAATTATAACATCTATTTGACTTTGATACTTTTAAAAGTTTATTTTTACACATTTGAACAATTAGGTGTCTCCATATGTGACATTTTTAGTCTGTAGAAGATACTTGTTGTACTTGTGGATTCATAGATGTTTTGCAATAACTTTGTTGTCATTCAAGGAATTGAATCCATTGAACAGAAATTATTGAAAGCAATGGATGCTCATCAAGTCATGGTTGATGAGAGTGGGGTTTAGCAGTGTTAACAGGGACCAAATTATGGAGGAATATAAATTTTTTCCGGAAGATTCCAAGGATGCACTAAAGGATAGTTAATAGGGGATGGGGGGAATCAAGATATACATTTCCAAGCTATTGCTGCCAGGAGATAGAGCAAGATCTGGGGGAAATATCCAGGTAAGGAAATTTAGTCCAAATTTCAAGGTTCAGTGTTACTAGGGAAGTGCAGACAGAATGGAGAAGATGCAATAGATTCTAGAGCTCTTTTGAAAATAAAATGGACATAATGAAATGACGGGATATAGGGAATTGAGCAAAGAGAAGAAATTTGATGTAACTTGACGATCTGGCAACATTTTCCTAGGTGAAAAATTTGGAAGCAGAGCGGCTTTGGCAGTCATGAAGATAAGGGTTTATTTAGACCTGTTTAGTTTGTGACACCTTTGGGAGCTGATTAGTGGCAGTGGTCTTGCTAGGTATACTTCATATGCTTGTGTAATATTGACTGCTATAGACTGTGTTGTATTAAACATACCAAATCTAATATTGCAGTAAGATCTTCAATCTATATGCAATAGGTTTAATGGATGCTATGGTTACTGTATCATCTGTCTCATTTAGAACTAGCCTTCCGCCCTGTGTGTTTCTCAGAAGAATCATTTGCTACAGTTAAACAAATCTTTATTGTCTCCTATTGGATCATCCTGCTGACGGTGTTCAAGTAATTGAAAGCTCATTTGCAATGCAGGGCTTGCAAATTCCAGAGAAAGTCCTATTGGCATGTGGGGTTCACATGGAGGGGAAGTTATATGGAGGAGAAGTGCCCACTGAAAACACTTTCAGATTCCCAGGATTACCTGGGTAGTTTATTGGTGCAGAGATGTCTGTGAGAGAATTCACAGTGAAAAGTGAAGATTTCACATCCCAAGAAGCATGTTCAGAGTACCAGTTTCCTGGAACTTCAGCATGTTCAAATTAAATCCAACTAATTTGGAGCAGTCTGTCTCTAGGAAGAGAGCTCACAGGTTTTTATATGTTGTAGTAACAAACAGACAACGATTTTACCTTTGTATGTAGTTAGATTTTAGTTTATACGTGCAGATAAATAGAACATAAATTATTTGAGGACTGGTTATTTGTCATGTTCATCACCATATCACTACTGTTTGGACATATCCCCAACTCTCAATAAATATTGTTTAAATAAATTAATTTTAGTTAAGATTTTTCTCTTAGTGTTTGTGTGAACTGACTGGGAAGGGTAAAGGAGAGGGCAGGGGCTGGGGAAGTTGCCTCAACCATAGGGTAGACAGTGGAGTTCCAGTGAGTGGTCAGTACCATGGTATCCAGGGTTACCTTAGACTGCCTCCAGGCACTTTTGAGAAAATGGATTAACTCCAGGAGTTCAGGGTGAAGCAACAGAGAGCATCAACTTGTGGGTCTGGGACAGCCGTGGAGAATCAGATGGTGTTTCATACATGTGTTCCCTGGGCTTTCACAGGTGTTTGTTGTTTTGCTTTTATTTTGAAGTCTAGGTGAGCCCATGTCATAAGATAAGATTTATTTGTCAAGTTTTATTTCTAAAGGTGTGACAGAAGTACAGTATCATTCTAGGAACCCAGATCAGGCACCAAGTTTGTAACAGTTATATATTGCAGCCTAGAGAAGAGCTGCATGACTAGGAATGTGGGCGTCTGTGTCCTCACCAGAGGGGGCAGCTTCGGGAGGCAGGGGATTGTGAGTCAGAGCGATGGGCATGACCTTCAGCCTATTTGCTCTCTGCCCTTCCGTACTTCGGCCCTAGAGTGGGTGTACAGGAATCTGACATGAAGCCTGGAGTAAGGATGTGGTGATGCTCCATGGCATGCTGTAACCATTTGTCCTCTGCCTCCATTTTCTTCCCCTCATTGCATCCTTGTATTTCTCCTTTACATTCTTTGTATATACTATCCTCTCTTCTTTTCCCTTTTGACCCTCTCTTTCCCTTTTTGTCATATTCCTTCCTTCTTTACAGCTGTAAGATATGAATTTTAAGTATAGTAAAGCTTCTGCATCTAATTTTAATAATATAGAAAATAAAATCTAATACATAAATAAAGATAATCTAGCAAAAATGCCTGGACTATCTTGGTGTTGGAAGATCCCTAAAATTGAAAATAATGTACTATATTTTTTGCTATATGATACAGTATATGAATACATTTCATTTAGCCTTGATTTACAAAAAAATGTTTTACACGTAACAAAGAAAACACAGAAGACATAGCTAAATTGTCTGCTTTATTACTCTAAAAAAGAATAAAAAATCATAGCACAGATTTGCTTGTTTGTTTTTGCTTTGAATTAGCTGTAGCAGAACAGATGTCTACAAAATGTAGGCATATTTTCTTTTTTGGAGAGTACACAATTTCCAATGACTTGAGATATGATAATTTGTGTGACTCTTTTTCCTTTTCATTCAGTTCAGTTCAGTCGCTCAGTAGTGTCTGAATCTTTGCGACCCCATGACCACAGCATGCCAGGCCTCCCTGTCCATCACCAATTCCAGGAGTCCACTCAAACTCATCTCCATTGAGTTGGTGATGCGATTCAATCATCGCATCCTCTGTCGTCCCCTTCACCTCCTGCCTTCAGTCTTTCCCAGATTCCGGGTCTTTCCATTGAGTCTGCTCTTCGCATCAGGTGGCCAAAGTATTGGAGTTTCAGCTTCAACATCAGTCCTTCCAATGAACACCCAGGACTGATCTCCTTTAGGATGGACTGGTTGGGCCTCTTTGCAGTCCAAGGGACTCTGAAGAGTCTTCTCCAACACCACAGTTCAAAAGCTACAATTCTTCGGCACTCAGCTTTCTTCACAATCCAACTCTCACATCCATACATGACCACTGGAATAACCATAGCCTTGACTAGATGGACCTTTGTTGGCAAAATAATATCTCTGCTTTTGAATATGCTATCTAGGTTGGTCATAACTTTCCTTCCAAGGAGTAAGCGTCTTTTAATTTCATGGATGCAGTCACCATCTGCAGTGATTTTGGAGCCCAAGAAAATAGTCAGCCATTGTTTTTGTTTCCTCATCTGTTTGCCATGAAGGGATGGGACCAGATGCCATGATCTTAGTTTTCTGCCTGTTGAGCTTTAAGCCAGCTTTTTCATAGTCAATAAAGCAGAAATAGATGTTTTTCTGGAACTCTCTTGCTTTTTCAATGATCCAGCAGATGTTGGCAATTGATCTCTGGTTCCTCTGCCTTTCTAAAACGAGCTTGAACATCTGGAAGTTCATGGTTCACGTATTGCTGAAGCCTGGCTTAGAGAATTTTGAGCATTACTTTACTAGTGTGTGAGATGAGTGCAACTGTGCGGTAGGTTGAGCATTCTTTGTCACTGCCTTTCTTTGGGATTGGAATGAAAACTGACCTTTTCCAGTCCTGTGGCCACTGCTGAGTTTTCCAAATTTCCTGGCATATTGAGTGCAGCACTTTCACAGCATCATCTTTCAGGATTTGGAATAGCTCAACTGGAATTCTATCACCTCCACTAGCTTTGTTCGTAGTGATGCTTTCTAAGGCCCACTTGACTTCACATTCCAGGATGTCTGGCTCTATGTCAGTGATCACACCATCATGATTATCTGGGTCATGAAGGTCTTTTTTGTACAGTTCTTCTGTGTATTCTTGCCATCCCTTCTTAATATCTTCTGCTTCTGTTAGGTCCATACCATTTCTGTCCTTTATCGAGCCCATCTTTGCTTGAAATGTTCCCTTGGTATCTCTCATTCTCTTAAAGAAATCTGTAGTCTTTCCCATTCTATTGTTTTCCTCTACTTATTTGCACTGATCACTGAGGAAGGCTTTCTTATCTCTCCTTGCTATTCTTTGGAACTCTACATTCAAATGGGTATATCTTTCCTTTTCTCCTTTACTTTTCTCTTCTCTTCTTTTCACAGCTATTTGTAAGGCCTCCCCAGACAGCCATTTTGCTTTTTTGCATTTCTTTTCCATAGGGAAGGTCTTGATCCCTGTCTCCTGTACAATGCCACGAACCTCATTCCATAGTTCATCAGGCACTCTGTCTATCAGATCTAGTCCCTTAAATCTATTTCTCACTTCCACTGTATAATCATAAGGGATTTGATTTATGTCGTTCCTCAATGGTCTAGTGGTTTTCCCTACTTTCTTCAATTTCAGTCTTAATTTGGCAATAAGGAATTCATGATCTGAGCCACAGTCAGCCCCCAGTCTTGTTTTTGCTGACTGTATGAGCTTCCCCATCTTTGGCTGCAAAGAATATAATCAGTCTGATTTTGGTGTTGGTCATCTGCTGATGTCCATGTGTAGAGTCTTCTCTTGTGTTGTTGGAAGAGGGTGTTTGCTATGACCAGTGCATTCTCTTAGCAAAACTCTATTAGCCTTTGCCCTGCTTCATTCTGTACTCCGAGGCCAAATTTGCCTGTTACTCCAGGTGTTTTTTGACTTCTTACTTTTGCATTCCTGTCCCCTATAATGAAAAGAACATTTTTGGGGGGGTGTAAGTTCTAAAAGGTCTTGTAGGTCTTCATAGATCCCTTCAACTTCAGCTTCTTCAGCATTACTGTTTTGAGAATGTATTAATTTTATACAGTAAGAATATCATTTTTACAGTGTTATATATGGTGAAGTTTTGTTCATTTGTAGTTTTAAGATTCATTCCTTAAGTGACTCTGGGGCCCAGACACAAGAGTTAGGTTCTTTTTATGCAAGGAACAAGGGGACAGCAGAGGATGAGATGGCTGGATGGCATCACTGACTCAATGGACATGTGTTTGGGTGAACTCTGGGAGTTAGTGATGGACAGGCAGGCCTGGCCTGCTATGGTTCATGGGGTCACAAAGAGTCAGACACAACTGAGCAACCGAACTGAACTGAACTGATGTAAGGAAAAGGCTCACTCGGGTTTCCTCAGTAAGGTTATATTTAGGAATGAAGAAGACAGAATTACCAGTCATGTGTCCAGCCGTTAAGGGGATCCAAGGAAAATGGACTGAGATTCAGAAATGCGAAGCAACCAGTACAGCTCAGAGCCGATTCCCTCTCTGCCCGCTAGTGACAGAGTTGATTCTCTGCTGCCGGAATGAAACTTGCTTTTCTTGCCACTCCAGCCTCCTCTCTTTGTATATTTCTCTCCTTTCTTCTCACTCAGCTTCTGATCACTCATAGTTGTTATTTTTCATGCTTTCTATTGCCTCATAACATCTGTCAAGCATCTTTTCCCTGTGTCTTATTTTCTACTCCAAATAGTCCTATTCTCTTCCTGTGAGAGCTCAGAGTCTAGAGCACGTTCTTGGTCCAGGTAATCCCCTGTTGCTTTGTTTACGTGGAGCTTTTACACCAGGTCCCCATTTACACCTTAGAAGACATAGTCTTAGCTCAAGTGCTCACTCTGGTCTCCTCAAAGGCGCAGAGTTATGCCAAGTGCTTCCTGGTAACTTACACTTTTAGCAGGAGGATGAATGCAGGGCCCTCATAGATGGGATTTGAGGCATGGCAGGCATTTGGGGAGAAACCGATGGCTAGTTTGCATATAGTGAGAAATTACTTTGGCACAAGGAGGACAGAGTTTGGGAACCCCAAACACTAGCCCAGTGTGTTGTTCACAGTTGACCCTCCGTGTATTTTGGCCCTGATGAAATTATCAATAATAAATAGAAATAATTGTTCCTCACTAAGTTTTAGAGGCTTTTCTCGACTCTCATTTCATATTTTATTTATCACCCCCCTCATTTAATTCACACATTTTTCTTTCCAGCTTAATTTTCGTTTACTGCTTTATGGGTTATTTCAGCCCATAGGTAGGGCTTGAAATATATAAACAGCTTCTAAAGGGAGTTAAACTTATTCGATAATGGTGACATCTATGAGTAGGTAACGCTCTTTCAGGTTTAAAAAGTGATAAAGATTGCATCCCAGAGTGTTGTCTCTATCTTGGATAAATTAGTTATCTGCAAGTCTCTGAACAGATTTTCAAAGACTATACAGGTAGCACCGGCAAAAGCAGAGTCAGAGTATTTTAAATGTGAGACAAGTTTGTCTTTAAATGTATGTGTTGCTTCTATTTAGCTGTATGTGTGTGTGTGTGTGTGTGTGTGTGTGTGTATGTGTATGTGTGGTTTTATTATTGTTGCTGTTTTCTAATTTGTTTGATTTGGGGCATGATGGAACTTGATGACTTATTGATAAGATTTTTCGTTTAGCACTCTTTTTTTTGCCATTTCTTGCCCAAATCTTTCCCATGTATCTATTGAGGATTTACTATGTACCAAGCACAAAGAAAGTGATGCAGTTTTTATCTGATTCAGATATATAGTAAGCCCATGATTGCTGTACATATAATTCAGCTGGCAAGATGTAAGTAGTTTGAAAAGTATGGTATCCTTGATTAGGGAGCAATTTTCATTGTGTATAAGCACCTAATACATTCTTTCAGACTTCACACTCTGTCTGTTTTCTTCTGTAGAAAGTTTTCTTGGTAGATTCTAATAGACAAAAATAAATTTCATCATTTCATTTGATAATGAGCAATTCATAGCTTAGAATAATTTTCTCAGAGCAACAATGGGTAAGAGATTTTCTCTTCTAGTATTATCAATAAAAATTTAGAGTTCACCAAAAATGTGTGAAGTAAAATGGTAATTAGTACACAAGATTTTAACTTGCAAACTAGATGTGTTATCCTCTAGTCATGAAAAGAAAATAGTCAAAAATCCCGAGTTGTAGTCTTGATTCTGATGCTTTTAATGTATATCTCATTATCTACTATATTGATTTTCTTTTTGCCAAGTAAGGAAACACAGTCCTACACATGGGACAGGGTTGTTTTGAAAATAAAATGTTATTATACCATTGAAAATATTTTGAAAGGTTAGAAGAACCTAAAATGTTTCTTATCATCAGTGACTAACCTAGTCTAAATATATTACTGTTTAAAAATTAAGAATTAAGTTAGACCCAAGCTCCTAATAAGATGACATCTATTTTAGCTTTTATAATAACAATTTATAATATGTCCACGTCAGATTCCTCTACTACATTCAAAGCAGTATTTCTTCACCTGTATCCCCAGTCCCGAGCACCAAGTAGGTTTTCAATAAATGTTCATTGGATAAACAAAACTGGTGAGGAGATGAGGAAAGAACATCTTTATATAACATCACATTCTGATTACTGGGGGCTTCCTAGTAAGCTCAGTAATAAAGAATCTGCCTGTGGTGCAGGAGCCGCAGGAGACACAGTTTCTATCTGTGGGTCAGGAAGATCCTCTGGAGAAGTAAATGGCAACCCACTCCAGTATTCTTGCCTGGAGAATCCTATGGACAGAGGAGCCTGGTGGGCTACAGTTCATATGGTCTCAAAGAGTTGGACATAACTAAAGCTACTTAGCAGTCTGATTACCATAAACTTTTCAGTCATATTTTGGAGAGAGGTAAATCTATTAAACAGGTACTGGTCACTGTTACACTTTTGCTACAGTCTAGGAGATGGGAAGTGGAGAAGGCAATGGCACCCCACTCCAGTACTCTTGCCTGGAAAATCCCATGGACGGAGGAGGCTGGTAGGCTGCAGTCCATGGGGTCGCTAAGAGTTGGACATGACTGAGCGACTTCACTTTCACTTTTCACTTTCATGCATTGGAGAAGGCAACGGCAACCCGCTCCAATGTTCTTGCGTAGAGAATCCCAGGGACCGGGGGAGCCTGAGAGACTAAACTGAGAGACTAAACAACAATGAAGTGCTCTAGAGGCGTGACCTGCTATGGCTAATACTAGGACTTTACCCGTAATAATAGACTAGAAG
Source organism: Bos taurus (assembly GCF_002263795.3). NCBI lineage: Eukaryota > Metazoa > Chordata > Mammalia > Artiodactyla > Bovidae > Bos > Bos taurus. The sequence goes on along the minus strand of NC_037328.1, from coordinate 157,928,361 downwards.
CATTAAAAAATTGATCTTTAATCATTTAATTCTTTTAAATACTCACAGCTTGCAAATTCAGTTCAGTTCAGTTCAGTCGCTCAGTCGTGTCCGACTCTTCGCGACCCCATGAATCACAGCTACACCAGGCCTCCCTGTCCATCACCAACTCCCAGAGTCCACCCAAACCCATGTCCATTGAGTCAGTGATGCCATTCAACCATCTCATCCTCTGTCGTCACCTTCTCCTCCTGCCCTCAATCTTTCCCAGCATGAGGGTCTTTTCAAATGAGTCAGCTCTTCGTATCAGGTGGCCAGAGTATTGGAGTTTCAGCTTCAGCATCAGTTCTCCAATGAACACCTAGGACTGATCTTTAGCATGGACTGGCTGGATCTCCTTGCAGTCCAAGGGACGCTCAAGAGTTTTCTCCAACGCCACAGTTCAAAAACATTAATTCTTCGGCACTCAGCTTTCTTTATAGTCCAACTCTCACATCCATACATGACCACTGGAAAAACCATAGCCTTGACTAGACGGACCTTTGTTGGCAAAGTAACGTCTCTGCTTTTTAATATGCTATTGGTCATAACTTTCCTTCCAAGGAGTAAGCGTCTTTTAATTTCATGGCTGCAGTCACCATCTGCAGTGATTTTGGAGCACAAAAAAGTAAAGTCTGCCACTGTTTCCACTGTTTCCCCATCTGTTTACCATGAAGTGATGGGACTGGATGCCATGATCTTAGTTTTCTGAATGTTGAGCTTTAAGCCAGCTGTTTAACTCTACTCTTTCACTTTCATCAAGAGGCTCTTTAGTTCTTCTTCACTTTCTGCCATAAGGGTGGTGCCATCTGCATATCTGAGGTTATGGATATTTCTCCCAGAAATCTTGATTCCACCTTGTGCTTCCTCCAGCCCAGCGTTTCTCATGATGTACTCTGCGTATAAGTTAAATAAGCAGGGTGACAATATATAGCCTTGACGTACTCCTTTTCCTATTTGGAACCAGTCTGTTGTTCCATGTCCAGCTCTAACTCTTGCTTCCTGACCTGCATACAGGTTTCTCAAGAGGCAGGTCAGGTGGTCTGGTATTCCCATCTTTTTCAGAATTTTCCACAGTTTATTGTGATCCACATAGTCAAAGGCTTTGACATAGCCAATACAGAAGAAATATATGTTTTTCTGGAACTCTCTTGATTTTTTAGTGATCCAGCGGATATTGGCAATTTGATCTTTGGTTTCTCTGCCTTTTCTAAAACCAGCTTGAACCTGTGGAAGTTCACGGTTGACGTATTGCTGAAGCCTGGCTTGGAGAATTTTGAGCATTACTTTACTAACGTGTGAGATGAGTGCAATTGTGCAGTAGTTTGAGCATTCTTTGGCATTGCCTTTCTTTGGGATTGGAATGAACATTGACCTTTTCCAGTCCTGTGGCCACTGCTGAGTTTTCCAAATTTCCTGGCATATTGAGTACAGCACTTTGACATAGATATTATTACATGATTTTCTATTTTCTATGGCTCAGTGTTGAATTCTAATGACATGTCTTTGCAAAAGTTTCCATGCATGTATGGACTCTGACATCATTTGTTAGAAAAGGGAAATTTGGTTGTAAATTTTACCTTTTCAGCGCATCATAAATGCTCCTGAATGCATCTTTTCCTGGCTTAGTAGTATGATCTCCTGTTTGTATAGTGCTTTACAGTTTTATACATAACTTCTTTGAAAATACTCTAGAAGAGAGGAGAATAGGTGTCACAGGCATTTTGTTGCGACTGCTCTGTAAGTTACTTTGACCTAATGTGAAAGTGAAAGTGTTAGTTGCTCAGTCCTGTCTGACTCTTTGTGACCCTATGGACTGTAGCCCACCAGGCTCCTCTGTCCAGGCAATTCTCCAGGCAAGAATATTGGAATGAATAGCTATTCCCTTCTCCAGGGGATTTTTCCCGACCTAGGGATCAAATCCGGGTCTCCTGCATTGCAGGCAGATTCTTAAGTTACCTACAGAATATGTAATTGTCAAGTAAAATTAGATTCGACCTAATTATGTTGACATTTCCACACCTTTTACTATTCTGGCAAATCTGTGAACCAAGAAAATACTTGCATAAATATATCTATGCTAAATCATATCATTGGGTTTTGGGACCTTGTATCTTGGGAAATTTGGCTCAGGTGAGATGATTGCAATCTCCTTTGCTCACAGATAGGAAACTGTGAGTAACCAAAGAATAACTGAAATAGAGATATTTTTTGATTTTTTTGTCAAGGTACATACATCTCTCTTTGTAACAGAGAAGGCTGAAGAGAAAGATGTTTATAGTATGGATAAATGTAATGCTTTTTTATTGTGTTTTATATATTTATTTTATAGGAGTCAGGGGAAGGACTTATTCAAATGCATATTTATAATCCATGACCACTTTCTTTGGTAATTATAGTTTGTTGAATTCTATTTGAGATGGGGCTAAGATCTAAAGAGAGGGGGTAAGTGGAGAGAAAATTTTGGAGAAGAATCAGGTAACTCTGGGGAGTTTTCTCAAACTCATGAATATTTAGATAGTTTAATATATTTAAATCCATTTAACAGAAAGGAAAATGGCCATAACATTTTCTTAAAAAAACTTTTTTTCTTAACATATAACGAAGAGAAGTGAACTTTAGTAACTGAAAATTTTATTTCTTCACAGCTGATATTTGGGAGAAGATTTTGGTGTCTGATGATACTTTGTACACCCAGTCTTAAAAATGAAATTGTGAAATTTCATTTCACAGTACCCAGGTATCTTATATATCCTTAGGTGTTTTATAAAAAATAAAGTTTATTTATCCAGTTCTACAAACACCAGTAGTTCAAGTCTTTTTTTTTTTAAATAGGTCATTCAGATACCACTTAGTAGATATCAAATCCTTATCAGACAGTGAAAATCTCTGAAAGTACCAGGTGTCAAAGCAGGTAATTGCTTTAGGAACTTCTATGACCACTTAGTAAGGCACCGAAGATTTACTTAGCTATTGTCTTTCTGAAGAGCATCAAAGAAAAAAGAAAGGACCTTTTTAGAGTATAATCAGGTTGGAATAATTCTCTTTAGCTGCCAATCAGTTTTTTTATTTGCTTTCATGTAAGCCATAATATTAATTCATCAGGAAGAGATATTATTCATCTTGTGTAATTTTTTAATTAGTAAAGCTCCACATTTCTTATTGCACATCAGATTTATTGTTCATATCTATCCTGAATCTGTTTATTTGTAATTGTTTAAACCAATCAGATTATACTTCAAGTAAAGATGTGATTAATGTAATACTCCAATCTAAATTTAATGAAAGACTATATTATATGATTTCCTAAGAAAACCAAACATTTTACAGCATATAAATTTTGCCCTGCTAATTCTGAAAATCTACTGAAGGCACAGTATGTCCCTTTTCAGCTTCAATGACAGATGCCTTCAGAACACCAGGAAAGTTGCTGAGTAACAATTTTGTAGAAAATTTTTATTGTTTTTAATACATCAATTATTTTATACTGTTAGCTCAATTTTCGGAGAAGGCAATGGCACCCCACTCCCGTACTCTTGCCTGGAAAATCCCATGGGCAGAGGAGCCTGGTAGGCTGCAGTCTATGGGGTCGCTCAGAGTCGGACACGACTGAACAACTTCACTTTCACTTTCCACTTTCATGCATTGGAGAAGGAAATGGCAACCCACTCCAGTGAGTTGCCAGGGACGGGGGAGCCTGGTTGGCTGCCATCTCAGGGGTTGCACAGAGTTGGACACAACTGAAGCGACTTAGCAGCAGCAGTAGCAGCAGCTCAATTTTGGGAAGGTCACATGCAAATTTAATAAAATATTTTGACACATTAGTAAATAACATATTTGAGAGTGATAATTTGGTTGTACATGACAGAAAATCAATTAAAACTCAGTTAAGCTTAGCAAAGTATATATAGGCTATCATAATTGAAAGTTCTGTAATGATGTTTCAGACATAGCTGAATCTAGGCACTCTCATAGTTTGTTTTCCATTTAGTTGGATACATTTTAAGGCAATGTCACCTTAAATAGGACAGAATCACCAGGCTTTCAATCCCCCAGTTAGTCAACTCAAGTGACTAGAGATTGCTTCTTTCTAAATAGTTTTAGAAAAGAGTTGATTTGATTTTCTTTGTTGTCACTTAGTCAAACTTTCCATTCCTGAACAAGAATAATTATGACTAGGGTTATGGTGCATTCATTGGCCAGTCCTGGACCTAGAGTAACCCCAGGCAAACATACCTACCAGTAAGTAGGAAAGAAGTGTAGGTCTGCAAGGGAAACCCAGGGCACTATCATGAGTCTCTGCCTTGTTTTGCTTTTTTTTTTTTTTGGTGAGAGGTGGTGATGACGGCAGCAAAGCACAATGTATGTATATACTAATTAAATGAAGAGTGTACTGTTATAGTGTACCACATTAAATTAAATGTGTACCATTATATATGTCCCATTGAGCAAAAAAGCAGGAGTTTAAAATGGTATACTAATATTTGGTAGTAGAACAACATAAAGAATTAAAAACCTCGATACTGAAAATGTTTCATTGCTGAAAAAAGGCCTGGGTACATAACCAATCATCTTACAAATACTTGTGATCATAGCATTTCTGAGACTTTCTCACTTGCAAAATAATTATTTGGTTAACAGTACATACATTTATACATTTATTTTTGTGTTGAATTTTATCGCTGTAGAAGGTATTGCAGATTTTATTGAATAGTGTTTGTATAATTTAATTTAATTATATCCAATGCTGGTAATATTGCAATCAATTTACAATGGAGGCAAGGATTAGTAAAACCCCTCTCCCCACCTTCTGCTTTAACTGTGGGAAATTGGAACACTGTATCACAGCTCACTGAAATTTGTCTTTAAATACATTATTCATTTCATGGATATTAGCATCAATAAAAGTAAACTCCACAGGACTGGAAAAATTAAACTAATGACTTTTTACATAATCCAAGTAAATGAATGCTTTCTGGTCCAATTATTCATTAAGGACTCAACCACAGTTTCTTGATTCCCTTCATTTGAATAGCCTCTATTGTGGGACTATTTACAAAAATGCTTAATAAGAGCATTTATTGAATAGGTGTTCTATTTCCATACACATACTGAAATATATTTATACACTGTTACAGTTTTGGGTAGTAATATGAGGTCTTTTAATAATTAAGAGTGGCCCCTATCATAAATGTTTTATAAATGTTTCTTCAATTACCTGAATATGTTTTTTAATGTATTAAAATACTATAGTAAAGAATAGTTACTCATAATTTTCATCTTCCGAGATGAAGGAAGGAAAATTCCTTCATCCAGAAAGAAAGAAGGAAGGAGAGAGGGAAGAAGGAATGAAAGAAGGAGAGAAAATACCTAAAAATGAAGAATAGTTGGGAAAAATTGTTTCTAAATGGTGCTAAAATTCATATTTGCAGTATTTTAGAAATAGTCCTAGTGTGCTTCTCCATCCATGGGATTTTCCTGGCAAGAGTACTGGAGTGGGTTGCCATTTCCTTTTCCAGGGGATCTTCCCGACTCAGGGATTGAACCCGGGTCTCCCACATTGCAGGCAGATGCTTTACCCTCTAAGCCACCAGGGAAGCCCAGTTTAAAATTAAGCCTAATTAAATCTATAAACTATACTGCTGCTGCTGCTGCTGCTAAGTCGCTTCAGTCGTGTCCAACTCTGTGCAACCCCATAGACCGCAGCCCACCAGGCTCCCCCGTCCCTGGGATTCTCCAGGCAAGAACACTGGAGTGGGTTGCCATTTCCTTCTCCAATGCATGAAAGTGAAAAGTGAAAGTGAAGTCGCTCAGTCATGTCTGACTCCTAGCGACCCCATGGACTGCAGCCTACCAGGCTCCTCCGTCCCTGGGATTTGCCAGGCAAGAGTACTGGAGTGGGGTGCCATTTCCTTCTCCAGCTTTCTTCCTAAATTAATTAAATCCCAAGAATCATTCCCCTTTTATATCTTACAAATATGAATGCCCTGAATCTATTTCTATTTTTGCGTTGCCATTTAGCAAATATACACAGATTTCTAAGAAATAGTTTGCTATCCTCATCGTCTTTTACCTTGCACCACTTCCCTGTTTTATCATATTCATATCACCTTTAGGATAAAACCCAAATTTTGACATGTCATTCAGGAAGCTTCTTGATATAGTCTTGTCTTACTGTAAAATTTTTTCATAAATAGTTTCATAAATATTTTATTTCAAAATCACTAATCACTAGCATTCCTTAAAGGTGGCATGTTTTTTCTTGTTCACGTACTTTTGCTTACAATGTTCCCTCTGCCATCTAATTTGTTCATTGGAAAACTTCTGAACTGATGGTTCAGATTCCCTTTTTTTAAGGAAGAATTTCCTGAACTTTCTCTTTGTTTCTTCAATTAACGTAGTCTTGCTTTGACAGACTCAAAGGAGGGTATAGACTTATTTTCTTCTCCCTAATGATTAATACAGGGCTTCCCTGGTGGATCAGTGGTAAAGAATCTGCCTTCGATACAGAAGACGTGGGTTTGATCCCTGGGTTGGGAAGATCCCCTGGAGAAGGAAATGGCAACCCAATCTTGTATTGTTGCCTGGGAAATCCCATGGACAGAGGAGCCTGGAGGGCTATAGTCCACGGAGCTGCAGAAGAGTTGGACCTGACCTAGTGACTATTACAACAGCAAAATGACTAATACAATTGGACTTTAAGTAGTTGTTCAACAAACACCTACTTGTTTGTGTTGTTATTCACTCTCTCAGTCATGTCTGACTCTTTGAGACCCCATGGGCTGCAGCACAGCAGGCTTCCCTGTCCTTCACCATCTCCCAGAGCTTGCTCAAACTGAATGTCCATTGAGTTGGTGATGCCATCCAACCATTTTGTCTTCTGTCATCCCCTCTCTTCTTGCCTTCAAGTCATTCCCAGCATCAGGGTCTTTTCCAATGAGTCAGCTCCTTTCATCAGGTAGCCAAAGTACTGGATATTCAGCATCAACCCTACCAATGAATATTCAGGGTTGATTTCCTTTAGGATCAACAAGGTTTGATTTCCTTGTTGTCCAAGGGACTCTCAAGAGTCTTCTCCAGAATCAAGATTCAAAGGTGTCAATTCTTCAGTGTTCTGCCTTCCTTATGGTCAAACTCTCACATCCATACATGACATGACTACTGAAAAACCATAGCTTTGACCTTTGTGAAAAGGGCAAAGGACCTCCGGACCTTTGTCAGCAAAGTAATGTCTCTGCTTTTTAATACTCTGGCTAGATTTGTCACACTTTCTCTTCAAAGGAACAAGTGTCTTTTAATTTTATGGTTGTAGTAATTATCTACAGTGATTTTGGAGCCCAAGAAAATAAAGTCTGTCACTGTTTCCATTGTTTTCCCATCTATTTGCCATGAAGTGATGGGACCAAATGCCATGACCTTCGGTTTTCAAATGTTGAGTTTTATACCAGCTTTTTCATTCTCCTATTTCACCTTCATCAAGAGTCTCTTCTTAGTTCCTCTTTGCTTTCTGCCATAAGGGTGGTGTCATCTGCATATCTGAGGTTATTGATATTTCTCCTGGCAATCTTGATACCAGCTTGTGAAATGACACACACACACACACACACACACACACACACACACACACGTAAGTAAATAGCTTATATACTTGGCATATAAGTTAAATAAGCAGGGTGATAATATAAAGCCTTGATGTACTCCTTTCCAATTTTGAACCAGTCCATTGTTCCACATCCAGTTCTAACTGTTGCTTCTTGACATGCATACAGTAGGTTTCTCAGGAGACAGGTCAGGTGGTCTGGTATTTCCATCTTTTTAAGAATTATCCACAGTTTATTGTGATCCACACAGTCAAAGGGTTTAGCATAGTCAATGAATCAGAAGTAGATGTTTTTCTGGAACTCTCTTGCTTTCTATAAGATCCAATGAATGTTGGCAATTTGTTCTCTGGTTCCTCTGCCTTTTCTAAATCCAGCTTGTATATCTGGAAGTGTTTGATTCAAGTACTGCTGACACTTAGTTTGAAGGATTTTGTAAATAACCTTACTAGCATGGGGCTTCCCTGGTGGCTCAGCTGGTAAAGAATCCACCTGCAATGCAGGAGACCTGGGTTCGATCCCTGGGTTGGGAAGATACCCTGGAGAAGGGAACGGCTACCCACTCCAGTGTTCTGGCCTGGAGAATTCCAAGTCCAAGGGATTGCAAACAGTCAGACACGACTGAGCAACTTTCACTCACTCACTCACTAGCAGGGGAAATGAGTGCAATTATGTGTTTGAACATTCTTTGACATTGCCCTTCTTTGGGATTGGAATGAAAACTCACATTTTCCAGTCCTGTGGCCACTGCTGAGTTTTTCAAATTTGCTGGCATGTTAAATGCAGCACTTTAACAGCTTCATCTTTTACGATTATAAATATCTCAGCTAGAATTCTATCTCCTTCACTAGCTTTGTTGGTAGTGATGCTTCCTAAGGCCCACTTGGCTTCCCACTCCAGGATATCAGGCTCTAGGTGGGTGATCACACCATCATGGTTAATCTGGGTCATGAAGATCTTTTTTGTATAGTTTTTCTGTGTATTCTTCCCATGTCTTCTTAATATCTTCTGCTTCTGTTAGGTCCATACAGTTTCTGTCCTTTTTTGTGCCCATCTTTGCATGAAATGTTCCTTTGGTAGCTCTCATTTTCTTGAAGAGATCTCTAGTCTTTCCTATTCTGTTGTTTTCCTATATTTCTTGGCCTTGTTTACTTAGGAAGGCTTTCTTATTTCTTCATGCTATTCTTTGGAACTCTGCATTCAGATGGGTATATCTTTCCGTTTCTCCTTTCCCTTTTGCTTCTCTTCTTTTCTCAGCTATTTGTAAGACCTCTTGAGGCAACCATTTTGCTTCTTTCCATTTCTTTTTTGGGGGATGGTTTTGATCACTGCCTCTTGTACAATGACATTAACCTCTGCCCATAGTTCTTCAGTCACTCTGTGAGATCTAATCTCTTGAATCTATTTGTCATGAACTTTTTTTTAATGAACTAAGTTAATTTTCCAACTTTACTTTCCCTAGAGCATAGGAGTATATTAGGGCTATATGAATGTCACTGCCTCAGTGAGAAGACTAGAATGCACAGGAAATGATTGTCCCAAGTCACTTATGACAATCATCTTATACTTTTGGCCTAGAACATTAGGGTAAAAAACATTGAGAAGACAACCGCCAAGGCAGTTGGACGAAGATGTTAAGGCATGCTAAGTCATTTGAACTTTGTCCAGAGGGTGATACGGTTGTATTACTTGTTAGAGAAATCATAGCTGAGTACTGATGACCTTAAGGAAGTAAACTTGAAGAAGTAACAAAACGGAATGATCAGTATTGAGTATAATTGGGTTTTTTTCTTGATTTAACTGCATGTAGCTAGTAAGGGAAATAAAAGGGATTAGTAATGCATGGTTTCTGTCCTGAGCAATTAGAATGAGAATTGTAGTATTTACTTAATTAAAGTCTCAGGATGAACGGAAAAAAAAGATAATTGTGAACCAAGAATCCAATTTTGCATATTTTGAATTTAGATGCCTGTAATAGAAATAAGAAATTAATATTCAGGAAAACTTTTTTTGCAACATTTTGGAAATTAGTTTGTAATATTTCTAAATTCTTGGAGCTAGTTATAAAAAGAAAAATAAGTAGTAAAATGATTTTGAAAAGTTTTAAGATCATGATAACGGTGGTCTCTGTTTCATGGTAGTCTTTATTTCATTTGATGACAAATAAGAATATCTTTTAGCCTGGCTTGTTTGTTTAGGGTGGTTTTGATGTGTATGGAATATTTAAAGATACAAATGTTGCATCAACCAGTTGAGGCTTCTAGTCATATTGCAATGTTTATAGTGGTTTTCTTAAACTAACACTCTTGGAAAGAATGAACACTTGGTAAAATAAATAAAAATGGTTGGCTTCATTTAATTTTTGTACCTCTTCAAATTTCATACTTTGTAATAAATGGTGGCAACATAGTATAAGATTGAGAGTAATGTTTTTAAGAATAATTTGAGGAATCATTCACATGGAAATTGATTTTATATTTTAAAATAAAATGTGTTAAAAAAGACAGCTCATAAGCATATCTCAGTTTTTGCAAGAATATTTAAGACGCTCTTTATATAAACAAATCTAATCATATCGGACAGTGGAATAATAGATCCACTTCAGAGTATGTGTCATTTTCCTGCAAGAAGAAAGAAGTAGGCACAAGTTCATTCTTGTTTTTTGATGTGGATATTTTTATGCTTTTCTTTATTCTGTCACATTACATAATATATTCTAGGTTGAAAGTATTTTCCACAGTTAAAGTGGATTTCAGTCAATCTGAGATAGAAATAAAAGCTGTGGGGATAAGCTGAATTAACCATTTTAAGGAAAATATTTACTTTGCTCCAATGTTGGAATATGACTTTTAATAGTTTTTTTTATTTTTAAACAAAATTACTTATGTTACCTTGGCTGATTTCTTTCTAATTTCATACCATTAGATTAACATTCACATAAAATATATAGGGAAATAGCCATTATGCTAAAAAATAGTTTTGTCTCCTTTTTTTCTTCTCCGTCCCCAAGACAGACAAAAGAGAAAAAAAATGACCTGGTTAATCACTTGGAAATCGTGACATAATTTCATGGTTACCGTTTAGCTGTGCCATGTTTGAAATTTCCTGTTCAGGTTGAACAGATACATGATAATGCAGCTTTTATATTTTCAGGAAAGATAAAGATGAATCATATCATTTATATACCCTAAAAGTCAATCCTAAGAACATATCATGCAAATGATTTAATAAACAGCAGCATCATTGGGTAGATAAACAGGTTTTTCACTAAAATTATAGAATATCTATAAATGGCCTTAAAATATATCCTGCCCATATTTTAATTCAGATTTTACAATTGTTGCCTTCTCTGCCAGATGCTGTTGATGATCTGACTATACCCTACTGCCTTATTATCTTCCAGATAAGCTTTTTTACTTGAATTATTGCCCCAGAGTTTGTCTCTGGTGCCTCATAAACTCAGATGCCTTTTTTCTTTATCTCTAAACATGTTAGAAAATGAAAAAGAATACGGTGAACAAATAGATAAACAGGCTTCTAAAGAAAATTTTAGCTAAGTTAGAATCGTTTCAGAATATTAAGATGACTCAGATACAAAGAGGCAGAAATAAAGTATTTGAGAGCCATCTTTAGTCTATAATTTGCAAAAGTCAAAAATACAGGTGTGGCTTTGCCAGTGGTCTGTATTAGAGTTATGGAGGGAGGCTGAACAAGAATGAGATATGCTTGTGCACTTGTGCTTCCCCTCCTCCTCAGAAACAAGCACTGGTTTTGCTGTTTTGGCAAGAAGAAATACAGAGGTCCATTTGAAATAATGGAATTAAGGGAAGGCACAATTTATGCTGTTGCATCTGGAAAGACTTTTCCTTTTCGTCTGTTGGAATAAAAATGTAAAAATCTTAACGAGCTATGTCTCTTCTAGTTATAGCATGAGAATAAATGGAAGGATAAGCTCCCCAAATGCTTCTCCATGGAAGTTGAAGTGAAATGAAAGTTAAAATAGATTAGTGCTTTCTACAATTTTGTTTCACCTTCTTAATCAGGGACAGAGTATGCGCTTGGTTAGGCTCATTAGCTAATAAGTGGAGGAGACAGCTGGGCCGAGTTGTCATACAGCCTGAGGGAGAGAGGGGTATACTGTCAAGCAACCATCACTACTTTAATAGTAACATATCCATGAATTAAAACATTTAACTCATTATCTAGCAATGTTACTCTTTGCCCTTTTCTAGCAATCTATTACTCTGCTTTTTCAAAAAAAATTACATGCTTTACCACGGTTTTCCTATTATTGGGTAACTTTCTTGAACTTTCACAAGAAATGTAATTAGAATTTTAGAGCAAGTGTTATAATATCTAAATTATAATACCCATAAATGTAATTATTGATTACCTCTATTGAGTCCAATTTTAATTTCATTTTTAGTTATATGTGATTGCATCTGGTATACACAAGAGAAAAGAAACCAAAGGAGAATTTGAATGGCAGCTGTATAATTGAAAGTCAAGTGTCTGCATATTCTTTCAACTATATTTGAACATACCTACCCAGGTAAGAATAAGTGATCGCTCATTTCTATACTTAACACGATTTTGAAAAATGATTCAAAAGTATAAAAGATGTCTTTATTTTGTACCCATTATTTAAAAAGACAGTTTTATTGAGCAAAATGGTAAAATACATAAAAGCAAAATAAAATTGAAATCATGAATGTCTGTTCTCTAAAGATAACTTCTTTTATTATTTTGTTCTATATCACTTGTTTTTTGTTTTGTTGATTTTTCCCTTTAAACAATGTTGGGCTAATTAGTATATGTATTTTTTGTTGAATTTCTTTATTGTTTTTGTAACAAGTCTATTTTGTTCTATTTGAGAATATGAATTAATGTTCATATTTTCCATTGTATCTGTTAAATATAAACATACATGGTTTAAAATGTTTTTAGATTGGGTTTATTATTCAAAGAATATCTTTATAAATTGATATAAATAGTGCTCATTTTGCATAAGTAGAGTTACTAAAATTAGCATCACTGGTTCAAAGTCTATAATATTTTTAAAGCTTTTTATTCATATTGCTGAAATTACCTCCAGAAGGTGATAATGAGTTATAGTTTTCATTAGTAATTTTTGAAAATATTTGTTGACCCACTGATTTAGAGTTTTCCATTCAAACAGTTTCCCTAACTGTTTGTTTGTGTTGGGAATTAAACCTAGTTTGTGTTGAATTAAAAATGTAAAAAACTAAGTTAAGATTCTAAATTTTGGTTGCGAGCAGTAGCATCCTTTACTCACATGTATTCAGCCAGTTTGTCCCTTACACAACTAAGCCTAGAAGGAAAGTGAATATTATATGTGCAGAATCCTTTCACACTGTCTAAAAGTACAATATTTACAGATGACAGTGAAGTATATATTTATTTGATTAATATCTGCTGAAAACATTATTTCACTCAGCTCAAGCACTGTGATTATTTCATTATTGATTGTACGATGGTGGTGATAATGGACATTAGTTAGGGGCAGGAAAACATAAAAATAGTTGCTAGTTGCTTTCTTCTTATAATTTTCAATAAAATATGATGAAATAAGAAATATATTCCAGTACTTTAGGCACAGATAGGATGTATTAAGTGCCACGAAAGAAATAAAAGGAAAGGGTGATTGCTGATAATGATACTTTCAGCTTGGGAACAAATGAGAGACCAGTTGAGTTGTGCTTTTTATTGGAGGCAGGATTTGACAGGTAAACGTTTAAATAGAGAGTCAATTGGTGCATAGATACAGAACTGAGAAAGCTGGTGATATTCAGAAAATTGGAAAATAGAGTAGATATAGCAGAGTGATGAGAAATATGTTCTGTGACTTGGATTCCTGAACTTTGGCATTTATATTTCATCATTATATGATGAGGGACAGTTGCAGGGGAATAAGATTATCTGTGCTTTATTCTAAGAAGATTAATCTGGAAGTGATATGTGTGTTAGACTAATGGAGAGCAAATCCAAAGGGAGGGAGAACAATTTGTAGGCTTTTCTGTTTTATTTTCATCAACATCTGTTTAAACACTTGTTGTTTGCCAGGCACTATGGTAGGGACTGTAGAGAAAAAAGATGAAGAAGATATAATCCTCACTTTTGAGGCACTTATAGTTAGACATGCATGGCAAAAAAAAAAAAAAAAAAATGGAATACACCATGACAGAGTAACAACTGAATTATTCTCATTCTCAAGGTAAGACTGATTGGTAACTAGCTATATTGAGATGTAGATACCAGGTTATCAACTAATACCGTTTTTCCAAAGATGTCAAGTCTTATTATAAAAAGTGTTTCTAGTCTTTGAAAGAATTCAGTGAAACTTTAGCTGTGGTGAAAATAGTGTAAATGAAAAATAAGGCAGTGGTAATGTGGTGGAAGATTAAGGAGAGGGCTTTTTATCTTAGGAAACAGGGGCAGGTTGGCATTAACAGATCTGGGGGGAAACAGCAAAACTGGGATTTTCATGTGGGTAAAATAATAGGTTTGGTGTTGCCTTGCTCTTATGTTTTTTGCTCATATCTTTGCTAAGGCACTCAGCATTTTAAAATTTCATTGCAATTCCTTACATAATTAATTGAAGATTCATTTATTCACTATGAAAAGTGATGTGAGTTTCTTTAAAATTACAAGTATAATAAGAGTAAAAATAAGTTACACTAAATAAAACATAAGTAAAGACCTGATTTGATTCATACCATTGTATATATACATATATATATGTATATATATATATATATATATATATACACATGTATATATATTTACTATATGTATAATTTAGCGTTTCTAGCAATCCCATGGACAGAGGAGCCTGGTAGGCTGCAGTCCATGGGGTCGCTAAGGACTGAGTGACTTCACTTTCGCTTTTTACTTTCATGCATTGGAGAAGGAAATGGCAACCCACTCCAGTGTTCTTGCCTGGAGAATCCCAGGGACGGTGGAGCCTGGTGGGCTGCCATCTCTGGGGTCACACAGAGTCGGACATGACTGAAGCGACTTAGCAGCTGCAGCAGCAGCAGTCTCAAAAGTGGATGTATGTTCCTGCCCTAAGAGCTTAAGTAAATTTATTATAGAAGTCTTAGTGTAATGGACAGGAAAATTATCCTTACCACTTAGGTGCCTTAAATTTTGCATTGTTGAAAGGAAAGGGAAATTTGTTACTACGGAGTTATAAATAGATAAGTTTGTAGAATTTAAGAATTCAACTTCTCCAGGAAGGCTTTCCCGATTTTTGGATCGGAGACCAGATCTTGTGCCACTGATGAACCTTAACACCGCTTATTAAACATTCCTCAGTTGTACCATGCATTGTGGTTTTATCTATCATTTCCTGAGACTAAGATTCTTGAGAATTGAGTTATCGTTTATCATTCCAGATATAAATTCACTCTAAATAAAACTCACCACAATGTTGGTTTTATGGATACTCTGTAAATATTCCTTAGATGCAAAATTGAATCCATTTCCGTGATTTGTCTTCATCATTCCTGCCCTAGCTTAGATGTTTTTGTGAGCTCCATGTTAGTTTTCTGTCTCTCTATGATAAATCACTTAAAAACTTAGCAGCTTAAAACAGTGCTTATGTATTATCTCACAGTTTTCTGTGGACTACAAATCTGAGCACAGCTTAGCTGCTGCTTCTGGCTCTAGGTCCTCTGCAGCTACAGTCATTTCAGAGCTCAGCTGGGGCTGAAGCGTCCCCTCCAGACTCAACCATGGAGGGCCTCTCTCAATAGGGTTGCTTCCATGAAATTAAAGCTAGCTTTCTCTGGGGCAAGCAATCCAAGAGAGAGAGAAAAAGTGAGCATCCATGATGGAAACCGCATTCCTCTATAACCAAATCTCGGAAGTGTCATCCCATTTGTGGTAGTTTAATGATGGCCTCTAAAAAGATAGCTCAAGTCTTAACCTGTGTTACTTGTGAATGAGACAGTATTTGGAAACAGAATAAAGGCTTATGAAGATAAATGGAATTAAATAAAGGATCTTGAGTGGGAACATCCTGGATTAACTGCTGCTGCTGCTTCTGCTGCTGCTAAGTCGCTTCAGTTGTGTCCAACTTTGTGCAACCTCATAGATGGCAGCTCACCAGGCTCCCCTGTCCCTGGGATTCTCCAGGCAAGAACACTGGAGTGGGTTGCCATTTCCTTCTCCAATGTATGAAAGTGAAAGTGAAATCGCTCAGTCCTGTCTGACTCTTAGCTAGATGAACTTTAAATCTAATAACATGTATCCTTATGAGGTGTACATAGAGAAGAAAGAAGGTTCTGTGAAGGCAGAGGCAAGGACAGGTATGATGCAACCACAATCAAGGATTGCCTGGCAACACTAGCAGCTGAAGAGGCAAGAATAAAATCTCCCTTAGACCTTTCAGAGGAAGTGTAGTCTTTCTGACACCTTGATTTCCAACTCTTGTCCATCAAAACTATGAAGGAATGAATTTGTGTTGTTTTCTTTTTTTTTTTTTTTTTTATTCAATTTTAATTTAAAAAAAATTATTATACATGTGTTCCCCATCCTGAACCCTCCTCCCTCCTCCCTCCCCATACCATCCCTCTGGGTCGTCCCAGTGCACCAGCCCCAAGCATCCAGCATCGTGCATCCAACCTGGACTGGCATCTCGTTTCATACATGACATTTCACATGTTTCAATGCCATTCTCCCAAATCTTCCCACCCTCTCCCTCTCCCACAGAGTCCATAAGCCTGTTCTATACAGTCTCTTTTGCTGTCTCGTATACAGGGTTATCGTTACCATCTTTCTAAATTCCATATATATGCGTTAGTATACTGTATTTGTGTTTGTCCTTCTGGCTTACTTCACTCTGTATAATAGGCTCCAGTTTCATCCACCTCATTAGAAGTGATTCAAATGTATTCTTTTTAATGGCTGAGTAATACTCCATTGTGTATATGTACCACAGCTTGCTTATCCATTCATCTGCTGATGGACATCTAGGTTGTTTCCATGTCCTGGCTATTATAAACAGTGCTGCGATGAACATTGGGGTACACGTGTCTCTTTCCCTTCTGGTTTCCTCAGTGTGTATGCCCAGCAGTGGGATTGCTGGATCATAAGGCAGTTCTATTTCCAGTTTTTTAAGGAATCTCCACACTGTTCTCCATAGTGGCTGTACTAGTTTGCATTCCCACCAACAGTGTAAGAGGGTTCCCTTTTCTCCACACCCTCTCCAGCATTTATTATTTGTAGACTTTTGGATCGCAGCCATTCTGACTGGTGTGAAATGGTATCTCATAGTGGTTTTGATTTGCATTTCTCTGATAATGAGTGATGTTGAGCATCTTTTCATGTATTTGTTAGCCATCTGTATGTCTTCTTTGGAGAAATGTCTATTTAGATCTTTGGCCCATTTTTTGATTGGGTCATTTAGTTTTCTAGAGTTGAGCTGTAGGAGTTGCTTGTATATTTTTGAGATTAGTTGTTTGTCGGTTGCTTCATTTGCTATTATTTTCTCCCATTCTGAAGGCTGTCTTTTCACCTTGCTAATAGTTTCCTTTGATGTGCAGAAGCTTTTAAGTTTAATTAGGTCCCATTTGTTTATTTTTGCTTTTATTTCCAATATTCTGGGAGGTGGGTCATACAGAATCCTGCTGTGATGTATGTCAGAGAGTGTTCTGCCTATGTTCTCCTCTAGGAGTTTTATAGTTTCTGGTCTTACGTTGAGATCTTTAATCCATTTGGAGTTTATTTTTGTATATGGTGTAGAAAGTGTTCTAGTTTCATTCTTTTACAAGTGGTTGACCAGATTTCCCATCACCACTTGTTAAAGAGATTGTCTTTAATCCATTGTATATTCTTGCCTCCTTTGTCAAAGATAAGGTGTCCATATGTGCGTGGATTTATCTCTGGGCTTTCTATTTTGTTCCATTGATCTATATTTCTGTCTTTGTGCCAGTACCATACTGTCTTGATAACTGTGGCTTTGTAGTAGAGCCTGAAGTCAGGTAGGTTGATTCCTCCAGTTCCATTTTTCTTTCTCAAGATCGCTTTGGCTATTCGAGGTTTTTTGTATTTCCATACAAATTGTGAAATTATTTGTTCTAGCTCTGTGAAGAATACTGTTGGTAGCTTGATAGGGATTGCATTGAATCTATAAATTGCTTTGGGTAGTATACTCATTTTCACTATATTGATTCTTCCAATCCATGAACATGGTATATTTCTCCATCTATTAGTGTCCTCTTTGATTTCTTTCACCAGTGTTTTATAGTTTTCTATATATAGGTCTTTAGTTTCTTTAGGTAGATATATTCCTAAGTATTTTATTCTTTCCGTTGCAATGGTGAATGGAATTGTTTCCTTAATTTCTCTTTCTGTTTTCTCATTATTAGTGTATAGGAATGCAAGGGATTTCTGTGTGTTGATTTTATATCCTGCCACTTTACTATAATCATTGATTAGTTCTAGTAATTTTCTGGTGGAGTCTTTAGGGTTTTCTATGTAGAGGATCATGTCATCTGCAAATAGTGAGAGTTTTACTTCTTCTTTTCCAATTTGGATTCCTTTTATTTCTTTTTCTGCTCTGATTTCTGTGGCCAAAACTTCCAAAACTATGTTGAATAGTAATGGTGAAAGTGGGCACCCTTGTCTTGTTCCTGACTTTAGAGGAAATGCTTTCAATTTTTCACCATTGAGGATAATGTTTGCTGTTGGTTTGTCATATATAGCTTTTATTATGTCGAGGTATGTTCCTTCTATTCCTGCTTTCTGGAGAGTTTTTTCATAAATGGGTGTTGAATTTTGTCAAAGGCTTTCTCTGCATCTATTAAGATAATCATATGGTTTTTGTTTTTCAATTTGTTAATGTGGTGTATTACACTGATTGATTTGCGGATATTGAAGAATCCTTGCATCCCTGGGATAAAGCCCACTTGGTCATGGTGTATGATCTTTTTAATGTGTTGTTGGATTCTGATTGCTAAAATTTTGTTTAGGATTTTTCCATCTATGTTCATCAGTGATATTGGCCTGTAGTTTTCTTTTTTTGTGGGATCTTTGTCAGGTTTTGGTATTAGGGTGATGGTGGCCTCATAGAATGAGTTTGGAAGTTTACCTTCCTCTGCAATTTTCTGGAAGAGTTTGAGCAGGATAGGTGTTAGCTCTTCTCTAAATTTTTGGTAGAATTCAGCTGTGAAGCCGTCTGGACCTGGGCTTTTGTTTGCTGGAAGATTTTTGATTACAGTTTCAATTTCCATGCTTGTGATGGGTCTGTTAAGGTTTTCTATTTCTTCCTGGTCGAGTTTTGGAAAGTTGTACTTTTCTAAGAATTTGTCCATTTCTTCCTCGTTGTCCATTTTATTGGCATATAATTGTTGATAATAGTCTCTTATGATCTTTTGTATTTCTGTGTTGTCTGTTGTGATCTCTCCATTTTCGTTTCTAATTTTATTGATTTGATTTTTCTCCCTTTGTTTCTTGATGAGTCTGGCTAATGGTTTATCAATTTTATTTATCCTTTCAAAGAACCAGCTTTTGGCTTTGTTGATTTTTGCTATGGTCTCTTTTGTTTCTTTTGCATTTATTTCTGCTCTAATTTTTAAGATTTCTTTCCTTCTACTAACCCTGGGGTTCTTCATTTCTTCCTTTTCTAGTTGCTTTAGGTGTAGAGTTAGGTTATTTATTTGACTTTTTTCTTGTTTCTTGAGGTGTGCCTGTATTGCTATGAACTTTCCCCTTAGGACTGCTTTTACTGTGTCCCACAGGTTTTGGGTTGTTGTGTTTTCATTTTCATTCGTTTCTATGCAAATTTTGATTTCTTTTTTGATTTCTTCTGTGATTTGTTGGTTATTCAGCAGGGTGTTGTTCAACCTCCATATGTTGGAATTTTTAATAGTTTTTCTCCTGTAATTGAGATCTAATCTTACTGCATTGTGGTCAGAAAAGATGCTTGGAATGATTTCAATTTTTTTGAATTTACCAAGGCTAGCTTTATGGCCCAGGATGTGATCTATCCTGGAGAAGGTTCCATGTGCGCTTGAGAAAAAGGTGAAGTTCATTGTTTTGGGATGAAATGTCCTATAGATATCAATTAGGTCTAACTGGTCTATTGTATCGTTTAAAGTTTGTGTTTCCTTGTTAATTTTCTGTGTAGTTGATCTATCCATAGTTGTGAGTGGGGTATTAAAGTCTCCCACTCTTATTGTGTTATTGTTAATTTCTCCTTTCATACTTGTTAGCATTTGTCTTACATACTGTGGTGCTCCCGTGTTGGGTGCATATATATTTATAATTGTTATATCTTCTTCTTGGATTGATCCTTTGATCATTATGTAGTGACCTTCTTTGTCTCTTTTCACAGTCTTTGTTTTAAAGTCTATTTTATCTGATATGAGTATTGCTACTCCTGCTTTCTTTTGGTCCCTATTTGCATGGAAAATCTTTTTCCAGCCCTTCACTTTCAGTCTGTATGTGTCCCCTGTTTTGAGGTGGGTCTCCTGTAGACAACATATGTAGGGGTCTTGTTTTTGTATCCATTCAGCCAGTCTTTGTCTTTTGGTTGGGGCATTCAACCCATTTACGTTTAAGGTAATTACTGATAAGTATGATCCCGTTGCCGTTTACTTTATTGTTTGGGGTTCGAATTTATACACCATTTTTGTGTTTCCTGTCTAGAGAATACCCTTTAGTATTTGTTGGAGAGCTGGTTTGGTGGTGCAGAATTCTCTCAGCTTTTGCTTGTCTGAGAAGCTTTTGATTTCTCCTTCATACTTGAATGAAATCCT
The DNA here is from genome assembly GCF_002263795.3 of Bos taurus. Taxonomy (NCBI): domain Eukaryota; kingdom Metazoa; phylum Chordata; class Mammalia; order Artiodactyla; family Bovidae; genus Bos; species Bos taurus. The sequence continues at coordinate 157,907,960 of NC_037328.1, read as the reverse complement.
TGCTGGGTACAATAATCTGGGCTGTAGGTTATTTTCTTTCATCATTTTAAGTATGTCTTGCCATTCCCTCCTGGCTTGAAGAGTTTCTATTGAAAGATCAGCTGTTATCCTTATGGGAATTCCCTTGTGTGTTATTTGTTGTTTTTCCCTTGCTGCTTTTAATATTTGTTCTTTGTGTTTGATCTTTGTTAATTTGATTAATATGTGTCTTGGGGTGTTTCGCCTTGGGTTTATCCTGTTTGGGATTCTCTGGGTTTCTTGGACTTGGGTGATTATTTCCTTCCCCAGTTTAAGGAAGTTTTCAACTATTATCTCCTCAAGTATTTTCTCATGGTCTTTCTTTTTGTCTTCTTCTTCTGGAACCCCTATGATTCGAATGTTGTAGCGTTTAATATTGTCCTGGAGGTCTCTGAGATTGTCCTCATTTCTTTTAATTTGTTTTTCTTTTATTCTCTCTGATTCATTTATTTCTACCATTCTATCTTCTAATTCACTAATCCTATCTTCTGCCTCTGTTATTCTACTATTTGTTGCCTCCAGAGTGTTTTTAATTTCATTTATTGCATTATTCATTATATATTGACTCTTTTTTATTTCTTCTAGGTCCTTGTTAAACCTTTCTTGCATCTTGTCAATCCTTGTCTCCAAGCTATTTATCTGTGATTCCATTTTAATTTCAAGATTTTGGATCAATTTCACTATCATTATTCGGAATTCTTTATCAGGTAGATTCCCTATCTCTTCCTCTTTTGTTTGGTTTGGTGGGCATTTATCCTGTTCCTTTATCTGCTGGCTATTCCTCTGTCTCTTCATCTTGTTTAAATTGTTGAGTTTGGGGTGTCCTTTCTGTATTCTGGCAATTTGTGGAGTTCTCTTTATTGTGGCTTTTCCTCGCTGTGCGTGGTTTGTACAGGTGGCTTGTCAAGGCTTCCTGGTTAGGGAAGCTTGTGTCGGTGTTCTGATGGGTGGAGCTGTATTTCTTCTTTTTGTTCATTCGCGCTGTGGGGAGGGAGGGATGGATGCTGCAAACAAATAACACTGGCGTGCGCTCGCAGTGCCTCAGCCACACTGGGTCTGCCCCCGCTCACGGCGCGTGTAGCCTCCCTGCCCACACTGCTCGGGCTCTAGGTTGTTCCGCCGGGAACAATCCGAGGCTGGCCCTGGGTTGCATGTACCTCCCAGGTCCAAGCCGCTCAGGTTCAGGCACTCGGGTAGTCCTCAGAGGCGCAGACTCATTTAGGCCTGAGTTTTGTGCTCTTCCCAGGTCCGAGCAGCTCAAGTGATGAGGTGTTTGGCGAGCGCCAATGCTGCGACTTATCGCCTCCCCGCCACTCGGTTATCTGGGTGTAAAACCGGCGCACCTTCTCAGGCAGATGTTAACCGTCCAGACCCCCAAAAAGTTTTAGTTAGCAAAGAAGCCTGCTTACAGTTTTATAGATAATGTCTCTCTGGGTCTGCGATTGCCCCCTTCCGGCTCTGGCTGCCTGTCACCGGAGGGGCAAGGTCTGCAGCCGGCTATCTCTGTTCAATTCTTTGTTCCGTGCGCGGGCCTGGTGGTGTCTTAGGTTGGGGCTGGCTTTTCGCGTGGTAGATATCCCACAGTCTGGTTTGCTAGCCCAAATTATTTCGCTCAGATAGTGCTCAGGGTATTCAGGCCAGATTCTTACTCTAAGCGATGCAGCCCGCGCTGCGCCTCCCTGCCCAGCCCCCGCTTGCTAATGGCACGTGCAGGCGTCTGCGCTGCTTCTCTGCTGGGGGAGTTACCGTAGGACTCACAATCTTCGAGTTTTAATTGTTTATTTATTTTTTCTTCCTGTTATGTTGCCCTCTGTGCTTCCAAAGCTCGGCACAGATTCGGCAGTGAGAAGGTTTCCTGGTGTTTGGAAACTTCTCTCTTTTTAAGACTCCCTTCCTGGGACGGAACTCTGTCCCTCCCTCTTTTGTCTCTTTTTTTGTCTTTTATATTTTTTCCTACCTCCTTTCGAAGAGTTGGATTGCTTTTCTGGGTGCCTGATGTCCTCTGCCGGCATTCAGAAGTTGTTTTGTGGAATTTACTCGACGTTTAAATGCTCTTTTGATGAATTTGTGGGGGAGAAAGTGTTCTCCCCGTCCTACTCCTCCGCCATCTTGGCTCCTCCTCAGTGTTGTTTTCAGTCACCCAGTTTGTGGTGGTTTGTTATGGAAGCCATGGGAAACTAATATACCACCCTTTTCTGTAGTCTTCTATATTTTAGAAATGCATCATAGATCTAGCCAGCATTCAGTGGCAGGGGGTCACAAAAGGGCATGAGTATCAGGCAGAAGCCATATGAGAGTCTTGCTATTCTATTAGATTTCTGAATCCCTCCATTTGCTTGATATTTGATACATCTGTATAGCCAAACCATTAGAGTCATTATCTCACTTTCTTAAAAATCATGATCTTTCTTTTTGTATTTCCTAACTCTTTTATTAGAATTGTTATTCATTTGGATAGTCAAATTGGAAAACTTAATTTGAATTTCTGCTTTTTTCTTAATGCTCATAACCTTTAATCTATTAACCAGTCTTTTTCATTCTATTCCTTAAATTTTTATCATCTATCCCATGATTATGTCTTTCTAGAAGTAGCAGTATAACCCCTAAGTGCTCTGTCTGTTTCTGAGCATTTCCCCTTCAAACCTTTTGCTGCAAAGTGACTTTTGAAAATTCAAGTGGGATTACATAATTTCCTTATGTGGACTGGCTCTTGACTTCTAAAATCCAAAGTGTATCTTTAATCATTCCTTAATATAGGTCTAGAAAATTGTATAAACCTTTCCAGATATATTATGTTCTTTCATTTTTGCTTACCTTTCTCTGGGATTCTCTTTTTCCAGTACTCAGATAGGTGTGTGTTTGTTTTTGTACCCAGAGCACCCTGCAGAATGCCTAATACAATGGCCAGCACAGAATAAGTTTTCATCTGTTGTAAACTAATGTTAAAGATGAAAGATGAAGAGAAGAGTCTTGAAATAGCAATAAATGACTAAACTTACAGACTCCTTTAAGATGGAAACACACGTAAGAGAAAGGAAAACTGTGGATTAATTAATGATGGGCAAGACTGGATAGTTTAAGGATAGAATAAACGCAAAGGCATGTTCAATGTAAATGTGTGGAAGAAGTAGAAGTCAAAAAAGTGTGAAAAAAAGAGAGTTTTAGTTTTGAGACCCTATATAAAGTTTAGATTTGAATGTGCTGTAATGTGGTTTTAAGAGTATTAAAAGGTGCATCCTCACAGAGTTTATACTATATTAGATAGGAAGTGTAAGGAAGATAAGAAGTAGAAGAAATAGATGACAAAAATGCAATGCAATGTTAAGAAAGCAGCAGAAAAGGAGTTTGAGTAAGCTCCAGGAGTTGGTGGATGGACAGGAAAGCCTGGCGTACTGCAGTCCATGGGGTCACAAAGAGTTGGACACGACTGAGCAACTAAACTGAATTGAACTGAACTGAAGTAAGACTAATAGTGCTCTTGTCTGAAGAATGTCTCTGGGGAAGTCCCTCAGTGGAGAGCATATTCAAATCGTATTCAGCAGATGTGTTATGCTTAATCAGCATTTAAATACCAAAGGAAATCCTCTTTAAGCTGTTTGCAGAAACTGAAGAAAGCCATTTTACTTTCACTGACCTTTGATTGTACATGAAAAATTTAGATTTAGTACATCTGTATGTGATATAAAAATTAATCATTACCTGTATAATATTAACATTAGTTTTTATTTAATGAAGAGACAAAGGGAAACATGCTTTGTATATTTATGTAATATGTAATTGTAACAAATGGTTTATTCATGAATGAATTGCTATTTGAATGAAATAGTGAAAACAGGGAAAATGGTTTTTTATCAAATACGTTAGTCTCTATGTTACAGATTGGTAATCTATGGGCTTTTAGCTTAAACAAATTATTTATGCGATGAGAGTATTATATAGTATATCAAAGCCTTAAATATTTAGAGATAACATTCTCTTTTTTTTAACCTCTGAAGGTTCCCCAAGAGTTAACATTCTTTACAAAATGATTTACCTTACTTTTAGAACATAATCTACATTGATAAAATTTAGCTTAGCAAAAAGATTCTTTAAAAAGGATATTTTTTACACATAAAGACAGAAATAAATGAATAAGAAAGATTTACATAATTATGTGCAATGAATGAAGAGATGGAAGTGGCTATCTCAGAGAAGGAAATTGTTAAATGTTGAGTTTTGAATTGCATAGTTCATCAGTTTAGTGGCCTGACAGTCTAAACTGTAAACATTTTGATCAAATGACTACCTGTAATGGTCAACATCTCTTTATACAAGCAGTCTGTTTTATGTATTAATATGAATCACATCTATAGTTGACGAGTCTCTATAAATTACAGTTCTTATTTTGCAAGTAACAGAAAGGAGTTCTGTGTACTTTAGGCAAAAAAGTATTTTGTTGAAAGGATATGAGTTAGCTCATGGAATCAGAGGGTAATCAGAAAAACAGTTCTCAAGAAAGACAGGAGCCAGAGCATTTCCAGGGATCTAGAGAGCAGGAAGTGGAGAGAGACTGTGAAAAGTACTGCCATGGAGCTAAGTCTGGACCAATAATGTGGTTTAATGCTATTCTTCCCACATTCACAAAGCCAGTGTGCATGGCTGGGTTTCAATCATTTGCCCTCTGCCAGGAACCATGGCACTTGATTAACAATTCTCCTGAGACTGCTAGCATGTGGAGAGGGTAGGTTCCCAAAAACAATTTCAGAGTTTTAGGACTAAGATGGGGAGTAGGGCAAGTAAAAACAATTGATGTTTCTAAAGCCTTTCTTCAGAACTGTCATTCGAAAAGTATCAAACTCTAACAGCAAAAAACTGAGAATAAAGATTTTGCCAGTAAAATTAGCATAGATTAAATAGTAATGTTGCTCAGGTTTTAATAGATATCTACTCTTATGAAAATTTTCTTTGTTCTTTCTTTTATACATATGTCTATTGTTTGTCATGTGCTAAGTGCTGTCCTAAGCAGTGAACATAAAGCTATAAACTATAGAATTCGTTTTTGCTTTGTATAGAGTCTTAGTGTAAACTGAAATATATATGACAATTAATATATTGCAGGAAGTCTAGAACCAGAGCTGTAGTAGTTTCCTAGAGTTGCCGTCAGAAAGAGCTACAAACTGAGTGGCTTTAAACAACACAAATTCTAGAGGCTAGAAGTCTGAAATCTGGGTGTCAGAGGGTCCTGTGTCCTGCAAAGGTTCTAAGGGAGCATCCTGCTGTGTTTCTTCCAGCTTCTGGTGGCTGATGGTCTTTCTTGGCCTCCGGCAGCCTACCTCACCTCTCTGGCTCCATCTTCACACGGCCGTCTTCCCTGTGTCTCTGGGTGTGTCCTTGCCTCTTATGAAAATACCAGTCATTGAATTTAGGCTCTATCCTAAATCCAGAATGATTTCACCTCAAGATCTTGAACTAATTACATCTGTAAAGACACTGTTTCGAAATAAGGTCACATGCTGAGGTTCTGAGTGGACATGAGTTTGGGGGAGATGGTGTTTATCCCACTATAGGGAGGGCACATGATACTGTTGGTGTTCTTTGTAGGGTCCCAGGGCCTGTTTTTGGGGTATGCTAGAGAATCCCACTTGCAGGAAATGTCTGAGAGTGAATGCTCAGCAGAAGGAAGTGAAAAGTGAAAAGTGAAGCTTGCTCAGTCGTTCCGACTTTTTGTGACCTCATGGACTGTAGCCTACCATGCTCCTCCATCCATGGGATTCTCCAGGCAAGAATACTGAAGTGGGTTGCCATTTCCTTCTCCAGGAGATCTTCTCAACCCAGGGATTGAACCTGGGTCTCCCGCATTGCAGGCAGACACTTTACCATCTGAGCCACCAGGGAAGCTCACAGCAGTAGAAGGAAGCACCAGCAGAAGGAGAGGAGTGTACAATGGACCCTCCCAGTGCTTGTGAGGAAGCATAGTTCATTGGAAGAAATGAAAGTATCAGTAGTTCAGTTCAGCTGAAGCAAAGAGTACAGGGGACTGGTGAGAGGTGGACAGGAGAGAGGACAGAGACGAGGTTACATGGAACAGATGATAAGGGAACATGTAAGGGCTTTGACATTATCCTGAATATAGTAGGTGCCTTTGAGGGAACAGTGGTAGTTTGTTAGTCACTCAAGTCCTGTCTGATTCTTTGTGACCCCATAGACTGTAGTTATAAAATGAAAAAAAAAAAGAGAGAGAGAGAGTGAAAGAGTGAAACTAGGACACGCAGCTGTATCTACAGTCAGATCTCAACACTATATCTAGCAACCTTCAACCTTTAATATTAAACACTAAAAGTAAAGGCACTTAAATGTTAGCAGTGGTGACTTTAATTTTACTCTTTATAACATTTTTAAAGTACAGCAAGTCCAAAGAGCTTATACTACTTTTATAATGGTGGGAACAAAAATATTTTTTTTGAAAATTTTAGCACATTAAATAAACCTGATATAAGATTTACATAGCATAGTGTTTTTAAAAATAAGTAATTGATTTCAAGGATTGCATATCTTTTGATTTAGGAGGGAAAAGAGCTGTAAGTGAATAAAGAATTATACCACCTGAAGAAGGTATTTCATAAAATATCCTGAAATATGTATGGAGATATTGATTGCACATCCTCAGGTGGGTTATGTAGACATTGGCTAAATCAAGAAAAAAGACTTCTACTTTGGACATAAGATAGGAAATACATTTAGACTGAAAGCATTTTTCTCTTGATTTTGAAAACCATGTCAGTGAGTGAGCAATTTAATAAAGCATAGAAATTGATCCTTTTATGTAAGTTGTCATCAGTAACGCCAATATATCTTATGTAAGGTGATTAGGCAGAACATTCCTGTGAAGATTTTACTAATTTTTGTAAGACTGAAGTGTATTTAAATTTTTGGAATGCAAAATTAGAGCTTTAATGTTAAATTTATTTTACATATCCAAGGGTCGTGCTGTGAGAACAGAACACATTTGCATGTTCTTCTGTGTTTTCCACCAGCTCCAGAATATTAAACAACTATTCCATTAACATATACTGGATGATGTGATGGGGCAATTAAAACTCTCACATCATCTTTGGACTATTTCTCTTGCAAGAGATAAAGCAGCTTAATTAATGTCTCATAATAATGTTTATAAAATGTTTATCAAAGAAAATCATTTGATACTTCTGTGGAAGTTTTTTGTTTTTTATTTTTTTCAAAGTATTGATAATTGCTTAAATAGCATTGTTTACTTTGATTCACCAATAAAATTGTTTGCTAATCCTGACCTGAGATGATGTATAAATATTTTGCTATTAAAAATAGTTCAGAGTTCAAACATTTTACTTGCTAATGACTATAAAGTAGGCAGACCTTCTTTCTTAAAAATAGTCTTGAATATATTCTAGTAAAATATATACTGGAAATACATTTCTTGGTTAATTATTTATAATAAAATATAGATACCAATAATTATAATAGAAAACTAAACATTTCAGTAGAATCAGCCATGTCCAACTCTTTGCAACCCTATGAACTGTAGCCCATCAGGCTCCTCTGTCCATGACATTCTCCAGGCAAGAATGCTGGAGTGGGTTGCCATGCCCTCCTGCAAGGGATCTTCCCTACCTGGGAATTGACTCTGCCACTCTTACCTCTCCTGCATTGGCAGGCAAGTTCTTTACCACCAGCATTACCTGGGAAGCCCAAAATACATGAGTGTCACCACAGGTCTTTTTCATGATCTTCTCGTTGAAAGTATTAGTCGCTTAGTTGTGTCTGACTCTTTGCAACCCCATGGACTGTAGCCTGCATCAGGTTCCTCTGTCCATGGGATTCTCTGGGCAAGAAGACTGGAGTGGGTAGCCATTCCCTTCTCCAGGGGCTCTTCCCGACCCAGAGATTGAACCTGGGTCTCCTGCATTGTTGGCAGATTCTTTACCATCTGAGCCAACGGAGCTGTACTTTCAGTGCAAAGTTTGACTTTTTTCTTTTTTTAATAAATTTATTTTTAATAGGAGGACAGTTGCTTTACAATATTGTATTAGTTTCTGCCATACATCAACATACATGTCCCCTCCTTCTTGAACCTCCCTTCCACTTCTCACCCCATCCCACCCCTGTAGGTTGTCACACAGCGCCAGGTTTGAGCTCCCTGTGTCATACAGCAAATTCCCACTGGCTGTCTATTTAACATGTGGTGATGTACATGCTTCAGTGTTACTCTCTCACTTGGTCCCTCCCTCTCCTTCCCACACTATGTCCACAAGTCTGTTCTCTATGTCTGTGCTTCCATTGCTTGACTTTTTCAAACAACTTTATATCTCTTATATCATTTAGTTAGTCCATCCCCCAAATATTTTTTTAAGTAACTTGTCCTATATAAAATTTAACTTAATTAGGACTGTTATGGCATCACTGCCTCAATGGACATGAGTTTGAGCAAACTTCAGGAGATAGGGAAGGACATGGAAGTCTGGCCTGCTGCAGTCCATGGGGTCACAAAGAGCTGGACACAGCTTAGTGATTGAACAACAACAACAACACGACTATGAACCTGAAAGTCTACCTGCTTGGAGTTTATAGGCTTCCCTCCACCCCCATTCTTGAGTTTTCTAAACTTCTGAGAATTAAAAATCAGTCCCAGTAGCATTAATAATATTAATTACAATGTCCAGCACTTACACATTGTTTTTAGCTGTCTATATAAAGGAACCTGTCTAATCCTTATAAGGATATTTTGAGGTAGGGGACTCAGTTACAGATGAAAAAGCTTAAGCAGAAAGCGGTAAAGTAAATTTGCCCAAGATCAAATGGTAGAGAGGCGAGTAGAACCCAGGTAGACTATTTTATCCACCATACTCAATTCATGAAGAAGATATAGATTCATATGAAAGAATTTTAATCCAAAAATATCAGACACCTCATCAGTATTCCCTGTCATCTTCTTGTGGAAAGATCTGACATACAGCTCTGTGATAGCTGGGTTACGTATTTCTTATTCTCCCACATTTTTGTGCTGCTAATCCTCCTCATATTTCATTTATTTCAGATCCCTTGACTGTTCTCCTACCTCATATTCAGTTTTATAGTTTTATTTACATGTTTTCCAATATACAGAAAGATTCCAAGAAAAACCTCTTATTTTGTTTACTTAGAAAAGATGAAAATATCATTTTGAGAAAGTAAAACATTAGTTTTGTGTCCTAAAGATAACACTAATGCAAGCAGCAATAGTAAGTTTCCAGGGTAGTGAGAATATTAAAAAGAGTTTTTATATCCCCTTTCATAATTTAAATTTACACTTGATATTAAATTTTTTTGTGAGAGGAAAATTACACATTTTCTATTCCTTGTGATAAACCAAGCACACACAGTAATATCCCTGTTATAACCTCAAATCCCTGGATAGACCAGAAAATAAATATATATAATTCAATTTAGAACTGTATTGGAAAATAAGTCAGAGAACCTTCAATAGACCAAAAAGTATGAAAAATCCATAAAAGGATACACTGTCAGATTTGAAAGGGAAGTCATGATTGAAGATAGGCCCTGGGGAGGGCAGTTTGAGGGAGGGTGGATACACGATATGTATAGCTAAGTCCCTTCACTGTTCACCTGAAACTGTCCCAGTGCTGTTTAATGACTATTATTGTTCAGTCACTTAAGGTGTGTCTGACTCTTTGTCACCCCATGGGCTGTAGCTCCTCTGTCTATGAGATTTCCCAGGCAAGAATACTGGAGTGGGTTGCCATTTCCTTCTCCAGGGGATCTTCCCACCCAGGGATAGAACCCCCGTCTCCTGTGTCTTGTGCATTGGCAGGTGGGTTCTTTGCCTCTGAGTCATCAGGGAAGCCCTACCCCAATACAAAATAAAAAATCAATTTTTAAAAAGAAAACAAAGCGTAGGCCTTGGGTAGGACACTTAACCAAAGGTGGGTGTTGCATTAAGAATGCACCAGTCTCAGAAATGGCAGGTTCCCGCTTCCTGGAGAAGCCTTGAGCTGGGATGAGTAACTACTTACTTAGTTGTGATGCAGAGGAGCTTTGTCAAGTATTCAGACTGGTAAAAGAAAGCCCTAGTTATCTTCTGCAGTCTGGATACTGAAGATATGTGCTTGGATTAGAGAAAAACAGTTAAGCGTTCTGGTCTTAGCAACCATGAGGAGAATCAGAGAACTCTTTCCTCTCACTCTCATTGAAGACAGATTACGGTACTGAGATAACATGAGTTAATAAAGTAAGCAGAGTACAGTTAATATATAACAGCAGAAGGATGGGGGGGGTATTCCTTGAACAGAAGAGAGTAAAGCAAAAAACTGAATTAAAAACTTGATCATATTCCTTTACCATTTCAACTTGTAGTTTGTGTGTGTGTGCCCAGTCATGTCCAATGGATTGTAACCCATCAAACTCCTGTGTCCATGGAATTTTCCAGGCAAGAATACTGGAGTGAGTTGCCATTTCCTTCTCCAGGGGATCTTCCTGACCCAGGGATGGAACCCGCATCTCTTGTGTCTCCTCCATTGGCAAACAGATTGTTTGCCTCTGTGCCACCTGGGAAGCCCCTACCGTTCAACTTGTTACGCTTTAACAATTCAAGGCATAAATGAGAAATATTTCAGCCTAAAATTTCACTGTATATTTGAAATGTTAGGAATAGTGTTAAAAATTAGGAATGAATATAGAGGACCAAGGTTATTTTATCGTTTCAGAACAAAGCAAATTGTTTATTGAGAATGCTTTTTGTTGTTTTAATGTAATTCTTTCCAAAATTAAAGCATGATACATAATTTTTACACTAAAACATCATCAAATATTTCAGCATTAAAACCATAAAAAATATTGCAGTGTTCAATGGTGTCATCACCAAAGTTTTAGTAAATTATTTTCTGATAATTGTTCCTCAACAGCAGGGAGAAAACTTTTGCCTCTGTAGAGTCTGAGTTGTTTAGTTTTTATATAGAGTTTGGGCTGGTTTTTTTCTGTTTATTCACACTTCTCAGGAACAATTTAAATAATGTTGAAGAAAATAAACTCATATGAAATACTTTATTGAAGTATTGGAATGCAAAAAAGTAGAGAGTACACCTCTTCTCCATCCCAACTCTCACTTAGGAATTAAATTGAACCCACTTTAAAAAGTAGCAAATGGCACTCTAGTTTGTCAGGCTTTTATAATCACAGGTTATTTATTCTAGAAATAGAAAGCTGTATGTCTATCTGTGTGGTAGGGCATAAAGAATGCTTTTTCTGTCTTCTGAGCTATGGAAGTTTCCAAATAGTAGCAAAATATTTTCATTGTCTTTATTCCAAAGTTACACTGTAGATTTTTAGCTTTTTAGCTGGCTTGTTTCTTTCCATTTCCAAACCTAGATATAAGGTTATTTAGCTTTTTATACCTATTATTCCCAAACCTAACAGATTTCCAGTCATAGTCTTAATATTTCATTGCAAACAAACCCATTAAATTAGTGTTGAAAAGGTGTTGGATTTTTTCCCCTCTATCCCTGATAGTTACAACGCTAGTAAAACTTGGAATTTTCTGGAGCCCTTTGTTTTTTGAAACTTGCAAAATTGCTAAGTTAGTGTTTTTGGTTATACAGAATCAAGTATTTCAGTAACTAGTCAGTATGATTTGATATGATGCATGAATATAGACAATAATATATATTGTTTAGCATATATTTTTAAGAGTCCACTCCTAATATGGCCCCCTTCCGTCTTCCCACTGGTAACCACTAGTTTCTTCTCTTTATGTCTGAGTCTGCTTCTGTTTTGTTATATTCACTACTTTATTTTATTTTTTAGATTAGACATGTAAATGATATCATACAATACTTTTATTTCTCTTTCTGACATTTCATTGGGCATAATTCCCTTCAAGTCCATCCATGTTGCTGCAAATGGCAAAATTTTTATACTTTTTATGGCTGAGTAGTATTCCATTGTGTGTGTGTGTGTGTGTGTGTGTGTGTGTGTGTGTGTGTACACCACATCTTCTTTATCCATTTATCTCTCGATGGAAACTTAGATTGCTTCTATTAATATTTCTTGGCTTGTAAATAATGCTGCTATGAATATTGGATACAATTTGAAGTCTCTCTGAGAGGTTAATCATAGATCATATCTTAACCATAATCTTTCTATGTCTACAAGTTTTATAGATTACATTTGGAACTATGTTCAGTTATTTTATAGAACAACATGTGTGTTCACATGTTGGTAACACCCAAGGTAGGGCTAAGTTACTGCTTCTAGTCACTCACAGTGTTTTGGGCTAATAAGTCTGCAACTTTCATTCGAGTATTTTCTATGAATTTTCTATGGCAAGTCAAATCAGAGGATTGCTGACTTGAACCTGAATTGCTGCTGGATTTGAGACAGAACATCAATTTATGTTCAACATGTTAATTTGCATGATTCAGTGATTCTCCTCTAATACTCCAATAGTAGGAAGCATTTTCCTCCTGAGGCTTTTTTTTTTTTTCATCTCAGGATAATATATACTCTCTCCTTAGCCATCTAACAGATGCAAACTGTAGTTAAGAGATGACGGATGCTATGATGTTTAAATATTTCATACTTGCAAATTGCTACCACAAAATTTTCAGTTAGCATTATAAATAGATTATGCTCATTTTTTATCTGCTTTTTGGTACTTCTTGGAGTTCACCTTGAATATCATTTATCTTTCCTCTGCAGTGATTCCATGTTGTTGGATCAGGATTTGTGTCCCCAATTTTATAAAAAAAAAGCAATGGAGACTTGGCAAAGCCCAATTAAATATTACATTATTCCCTTTCATCTTTAATGAATGGTATAACAGTTCCTTGTTTTTATTGATGACTAACCCAATGTACATTTCAATGCAAAAGCATCATGCTTTCACCTTTCACTTTGAGATCTTTGGATAGGTTTCCGATCAACTTTTGGTTTTCATGAAAGGCTTACACTCCTTGAACAGCACGTTTGATTAAACAATTAATCTAAAACTGTATGAAGTCAGGTGAGCATCTTCTCTTTGTCTGGAAGACCTGTATCAGTGTCCTAGAACTAGTCCACCCTTCCAGATCTACCAGGGCTTTGTACTGCTGCTCAAGCTTTAATTCTGTGATTACTTCATCTTCCCACACTCCCTTATTTTCAGACACTGAATCTTATCCATTAATTTTTTAAAATATATAATGCATTAATTTGCTTCCCTTCTTAGTGACAGCTTTATTTCTCTACCATCATCTTTTGCCTGAGCTACAGCAACAGCTTTTTAACTCTTCTTCTAGAAGTTTCTTTAACAATGTGAATATATTAATATGTAAATCTACATGCAGATTTATTATCTCCCAGTCAACTTCAGTTGATTCCTATTGCAAGGCTTAAGGTACCAAACAGGTTTCCTCCTGGCCTTATCTCTTCAGCTCTATCTGTTGTCACTGCTTCCACCTTTCTCCACTGTTCATCCTTATTGGCCTTTTTTCAGTTCTTTAAATGCCATGTTTGCACACCTTCAAACCCTTCCCAATGGCACCCCACTCCAGTACTCTTGCCTGGAAAATCCCATGGACAGAGGAGCCTGGTAGGCTGCAGTTCATGGGGTCGCTAGGAGTTGGACATGACTGAGCGACTTCACTTTCACTTTTCACTTTCATGCATTGGAGAAGGAAATGGCAACCCACTCCAGTGTTCTTGCCTGGAGAATCCCAGGGATGGGGGAGACTGGTGGACTGCCGTCTATGGGGTCACACAGAGTTGGACACGACTGAAGCGACTTAGCAGCAGTAAACCTTTCCCTGTTCCTTCTGTGTGGTAAACTTCACTTACATCTTTCAAATTATAGTCTAAACATTACTTCCTCCAAAAAGGACCCCTTGATATTTTTTTTATACTAGTTAAGGTTTTCTTGTAATAAGCCACCAGCCACCATAATACCCTATAAATCACTACATTTTTCTTCTCCTTATGTGTGAGTTATTTTCTCCCATTTCTGTCTTTGCCAATGGTGTATAAATTCCATGAGGCATAGCTTAATTCTATCTTTCTCACTTGTATTATAATATAATTCACAATGTAAGTTCATAGTAAATATTCTTTAAATAAGAGACTGAAGTCAGTTTATCCCTTTTATGTATCTTTTAAGTTTTCTGACACTCTCTAAATTAAAGAACTTAATAATTTAAAAATCTATACCTTAACCTCATACACTAATTACAATTAAAATGAATATTGGAGGATAAATCATATAAGTTATTGTATTTGTTGAGAGATGTTCCTGTTTCAGTTTGTTTGTTAAACACCAAATTTTTTTAATGTATTAAAATTAAGTTAGTGTTGTATAAGGAAAATATTTTTATTTATTGGTCAGTTTTTATGTTTCTAGTTGGTGACAAGTTTTTGTTATATGTCTACTTTACTGAATTCTGTCATTTTCTTTACAAAGAAGCAATACAATATATTTTTAAAATGGAATATTGACTACAAGTGTGTAACTATTAGGCAAATCATTTTTATGATTTATTAGTATGATTCTAGCCAGTAGGCAGTATTCCAAATCATAACACTTCAGTAATCTTCATTGGAAAAAAAGTAATTTATGCATTTTTTAGAACTTAATTTAGCAAGAACTAAGTGAAGGATTTGACAGATAAGATGCTTGCCCTCCCAGTGTGTTCAAAAGAATGCTGAAGCTGGAAAAGCTTAATATGTCATTAGCTTGGCAATTCCTCTTAGAACTCAACACTATTAATCATTAGAAGGAGGTTTTGTAATATGTCAGGGGCTTATAATTTGTTCTATTCTAAAATAGCATTTATGACAGGAAAATGATTTCAGTTTATGTATTTTAATCTACGTAAATTTTTTAATCATACAATGACAGAAATTATTCTGGTCTCCTCAAAAAATAAAATTTACATAATTAGACTAATTTATAATTTCTTAAATGGAATTAATTTGCATGACTGTTTTATTATTATAAAACAAGATTCTAATGGAGTGACTAGGTGATACTATAACTCCTTTGTAGCAATTTATAGTTCCTGAAGGGTATATATGTTACCATGTGGGATAAGTCTTAAAATGTTTGAATGAAGTGTTTAAAGACGACTTTTAGCAGTATTTACTTAAAGTTCATGTGCTTCATTTTCACAGTCCCAAATTACTTTGCAAATAGCCATGATTCCTTACTATAGATTAATATGATCCAGAGAGTTTTCTTCATATAGTCCATTGGAGTTTCTGATAGAATAAGGAGTAAATCTTAGGAAATTGTGTATTTTGAAGACAAAAGTAAAGGGCACGTTGTAGGGAATTTTTTTTAAAAAAGATTATAGCATGGAGGCTACTGTGGTTTGTATTTCTCAGGGTCAATTAGCACAATCTCAGATACAATCTATTTTATCTAAGTAATAAAGCAATTTTATCTCAGAAAACTGCAGGACTGCATATAATCTGTCTGTGAAATGCAACCCAGATACTGAAAAGTTTAATGATATTAATAATTTCTAGAAGTTGACTTTTTGAAGAATCCCATGATATTTTAAAGAATATGACACTTATTCTTCTGACACAACAAATCTCAAAGAAAAGTGTTAGATGAAATGTTAATTTCTGTTTAAATCCTTTATCAGTGTAGAACAAATCAGAAAAAAAGATGTTTGCAGTTGGAGATGAAAGAATAGAAGAACATAGAACATGCCCTTGGAAGAGAAGGAAGAAGTAAAGAGGGATGAATTAAAGTGGCAGTTGTTTCCAGTTTTCTGATTGCCATCCATCTGTTCCATCATGAGACTAAAAAGCTTAAGATTATGAAGACCTGAATGTATATGCTAACCGAGTGCTGAAAATGAGAGTTACAGTAAGAATAAAAGGAAATGTTACCTACCTTAGGTTCAGTTGCTTGTTGCCCAAGAATCCAATACCAGGAGACAAGTGCTGGGTAAAAGGAAAGACAGCTTTGTTGAGGAAGCTGAGAATCCTGGGGTGAAGGTGGACTCATGTCCCAAAGAGCAACTTCCAACTCTCCAGGTTTTGCTGGGAGACTTCGCTGGTGGCTCATATGGTAAAGCGTCTGCCTACCATGTGGGAGACCCAGGTTCGATCCCTGGGTTGGGCAGATCCTCTGGAGAAGGAAATGGCAACCCACTCCAGTACTCTTGCCTGAAAAATCCCATGGACAGGGGAGTGTGGTGGGCTACAGTCCATGGGGTCGCAAAGAGTCGGACAGGACTGAGTGACTTCACTTCACTTTATGTAGGAAAAAGAAGAAAGGGCTCTTATTTTCAAAGATGATTGCCTTGGTCACATGATTCCAAGTAGCCATCAAGTCTTGCTTCCAACTGGAACATTACCTAAGTCAGAAAACTCTGGCTAGCTAGTTCTGAAAAAAACAAGAAACAAGGGACAAAGACGAACTGAAGCAGACGGAACTAATCTTCAGTCTCGACAAGCATCAGCTTTTTTCACTAGCAGCAAGCTAAGCTAAGTGAATGGTGGTCTAGGGTAGCAGTCTAGGCTTCCCAGGTGACTCAGTGGTAAAGAATCTGCCTGTCAAGCAGGAGACATGGCTTTTGACCCCCAGTCGGGAAGATCCCCTGGAGAAGGAAATGGCAACCCACTCCAGTTTTTTTCTTGGAAAAATCCCATGAACAGAGGAGCCTGGCAGGCTACGGTCCATGGAGTCACAAAGAGACAGACATGGCTAAGCGACTAAATAACAACAGGGGAGATGTCAGGCGTGGTAAGCCCAGAGTCACAGCCCTATCATAAGTAAGAAATAGAGTTGAAACAATGCTAAGGAGCTGACAGTCCCTAGTTACATCTCATGGCCTTTTATAAAAATACCTTTATTATTTCAAAATTCCTCAAGGTACCATGGAATGAGTGCAACCATTCTCAGATAAAAGTAAATTTTATGGTTTGCAAAATAATATAACCAAACCAAGATGCCCCAGTGCTCTGTCTTAGAAAACAAGTTTCTAATCCAGGAATCTTTTACCTACCCCGTGACTAAATTATAATACTGACTTTGAAAAAGAAGAAGTGAAGTGAAGTCGCTCAGTCGTGTCCGACTCTTTGCAACCCCATGGACTGTAGCCTACCTGGCTCCTCTGTCCATGGGATTTTCCAGGCAATAGTACTGGAGTGGATTGCCATTTCTTTCTCCAGGGGATCTTCCCCACCCAGGGATTGAACCCGGGTCTCCCGCATTGTAGGCAGACACTTTACCATCTGAGCCACCAGGGAAGTCCTTGAAAAAGAAAGGAAAGATATAATCATCTAGAATAAAGTGAAAAATGTACTTTTAAAGTGTTACTGAATTTCTATTTCCAGTGTTTTTTTTTTTAATATTTATTTTGTAAGCATTTTTTTTCACTTTTAAATGAAGTTCTTTCTGTGTAGTTTCCTCTTTTTATCCTTTCCTTTCTTCTTTCTATCCCTCTCTTCCTCTTTTTCCCCTCCTTTCTTCTGTTCTTCCATTGAGAGTTCTTTTTGGGGTGATGAAAATGTTCTGCATAAATGTAGTTAGATAGTGATGGTTGCATAACTTTGTAAATATTCTAAAAACCACTGAATTGTGTATTAAATGAGTGAACTCTATGCTATGTAAATTATATATCAAGTAAATGCCAGCCAGAGGTTAACTAAGGTGACTAGACTGGAGTAAGTAAAGCGCAAGGATACTAGGTCTTTTCTCAGATTGATTACAACAAATCACAAGGCTAGACATTTAGTTTCAGGACTCAATTGGTAGTCCTTTCCGGTCTTAACAATCTCGTGCTTTTTAGTCTTGTGATAGAAGAGCTGGTCTGACAATCAGAAAACTGGCATCAGTCTCAGCTTTAATTCACCTGTATCAACTTGTGGACTTCGTGTCCTACATCCCGGGAAGAGAGACTGTCAGCAATAATTCAGAGACAGGATTAAATGAATACAGGCCACAGGACGGCAAGCCCTTCAACTCGTAGTATTCAACTGCAAAGTGAATAAAAAGCACACAAACACATAAGATATTTATGGCAGTTCATCAGATATAGTTGGATAAATATACTTAAACATTTATGTTTAAAGTCTGGTAGACTATATTCATTCTCAGATAGATGCCAACTCATAATGGTGAAGACTGAGTTTTTGAAAAAAATATTTTAATTTCTGTTTTTGAAAGTTTTAGATGCTCAGAAAATACTTTTTGTCTACACTAGGAAATTTTTCAAAATACTTAGCAGTTAAACTGTTTTAAAACTGAGGCCGTGAGAATCCAGCCAATTTGAATATAAGTGTCAGTATACAAATAAAAGGTTGTTGTGTTTCTATTATCTGTAAACAGTGTCAATTTGCCTGTTTTCGTTGTTTCGTTGCCTCATGTTACTCATTACAACAGGAAATTCCTTTTCCCATTGTCTCTTATGGCAAAACGTGGCTGCTTTTTAATGACTCTGAGTTCTTCTCAGGAAACGGCTGGAAGCTTTTAAAGCATGTTTCATTGGATTATAAAGGATTGTTGCTTTGTTGCATTTGTTCAAGCTAGTGCTATTTGCTAGAATTACCCAATGGTTTCTTTATACTTACTTCCTTACATTCTGTGCCAGAAATTGCCTACACACTCTAAATTATGTGAATAGCTCAGGTGATCCATGTTAGGAAGGAAGATCCATTTTAACAGTTTTTCCCAATGGAAACTATAGTATAATTTATTCCAATTAGTTAAAAAATAGCAAAAAATACATTACTATAGCATGTCTAGAGAATTTATTCATATTTATTCAACTGTGCTACCATTTGAAAAATTAGTTTCTCTTCATTTAAAAAAGTTGTTCTTTTGTAAAACATGTAAAACTTAGTGAAAGTTTGGCTTAATGGGAGTTTGACGCCATGGGAAAAATTCTTTAAAATAATTCGGAGGACCCTTATTGATTATCTGGTCTCACCCTCTCATTGGCAAAGAGCAGATTTGTTCTTTTAAGGTGGAGCTTTTATTTCCCCTATTTAACATTTTTGAATCAGTCACAGTCATTAATAAATTTGGTAGTGCTAGCCTGTAGGGCTGTACAAATTATGAAATTTTAAATATGTGAAGTCTAAACTAAAAATTTACATTTTAACTTGGAATATTTGTATGTGTTTGTGTGCATGTGTGTGTGTGTGTTTTGTGTTTACAGAGGGATGTAGGTGATAATACAGTGATAAAATGTTAATTATGCCATACTATATTTTTTCTTTTAGAACATTATTAGTGAAATTTCAGATTAAAAATATGAAGGGTTATCATCACCAGCTCTTTGTTGTGGTTACTTCTATCCACCCATTTAGTCAGTCATTAATTGATTATTTTTGTCTTTTTGTCATGTATGTGTCAGGCTTGGGATTAAAACCATAAAGAAGGCATAGCTTTTGCATTTGAGAATCTTTTTATTTCATTTGAGAATCTATTTATTTCACTATAATAGAGTGAAAGCATGTATAGATTAATAATTTCAAATACTGTGACAGAATATATGAAGACTTATAGGGAGAGTAATTATTTGTTTGGGAGTGGAGCACTCCAGTGCATGAGGAAAAGCTTTACAGGAAGAGGGACAGGTAGAGCCGAAGAATCAAAATATGAAGGTCTCCGAGCAGAGAATGGAAAATCACATCTTCATTTTTGGAAATATAATTCTAACTGCCTTTTCCTTACACATGGAAGAGCATTTCAAATAGCGCTAAGTAGCTATTCTTTGTTTTTAATCAAAGATAAAGTGTTAAACCTCTTTCTTCATATTTTCTTAATTTTTAAAATATTTCTCATGTTGTTGAGGCAGTCCGAGCACGGGTTAGAAAAAAATTTCCAGACATAAAGCATTTCAGAAGGGAGTCAGTTTATTAAGAACAAAGAGCAGAGATAAAGTGAGTACTGCAAGCGCAGCAGGCCGACCTCCCCTGACAGACCAGGGAGAGTCAACAGATTTTGTGTGTTAATAGCCAATTTTTATAGTCTCAAGACAAAGAAAATTCTTGCTAAAAGGTTGGCGTTAGGTGATTGGTTGGGGTGCAAGAATATTTACTGGAGTGGGCATCTTTGCCTAATTGGGAGTCAGGAAGCTTGTTAGTGGTGATCAGGGGCCTTTGGCAACAGTTACAGAGGGGCTCAGTCGGCTTCGGAGGTGACCTTGATTCTGGGCTCCACTTCTGAGGCCTTGGTGCAAAGCCTCGCACCTGAGGTCTCGGGGGCAGGACTCAATACACGTGTCAAAAATTCAAAATTAAAAAAAAATTCATTCTCAACACTGGACATACTGCTATTTTATTGACTTTTTCATTTCTCTTTAGGCTTACTTTTTATCCATCATATGTTAATACCCTTTAAATACTGTATTTATTCCTTTCAAAATCCTCCAAATTCCTTTTAATATTTTAGTCAAGAATTCATCAGATTTCATTTAAAGTGCTAGTTCAACTAGGAATTAGTTCTTATCAATGCCCTTTTAAAACAATAAATTTGTCTATATTAATTGGTTAATTTCTAAGAATAAATTCAGTTGTCAGGTTTGTACAAATACATATGTATATGGATATGTACATGTATACATAGGTATTACACATACACCATATACACATACAATTTACATATGATATATATATATGTATGTGTTCTTAACTTAATTCCTAAAACTGAATGACAGGCTATGCCTTCAACCTGTCCTACACTTAAATAGCCTTAGTCAATCTGATGTTGTATTTGTTACTTGCAGACATGAAATTTAAAAATATAAACTTATTTTAGACTTGCTTTTCACTTTGTATTTGAAACTCTGATGTATTTTCTAATTTAATTAAATATATGTTCATCTGTTTAAAGTAAATAAACATTCAAATTAAATAGGTAATTTTAATTAGATATTATTAATCGGTTTTGGACTCAGGCAGGAATTTTGATTCACAAAAAATCCCTGCACCTATTTAAAAAGAAATTTTCTCAACTGTTACTGAAAATACCTTTTTCCTTCCTAAGCCTTTTCCAGGACACACAGGTCACAGGATGTAATGAGACTCTCTTTCTTACTGTGACTGCATAAAAGCAGTGGAGTTTCTCTGTGCCTGTGCTAATTAGAGGCACTGACCCTATAGAGGCACTATTTATTTCTCTGCTGCTTCAGTTTCCAGACCCCTGGACTCCTCAAACATCTCTTTGACCTCCTTTCTGAGAACTACTGCTTAGAAGATGAGCTGCTCAGAAATCAGGTAGAGATTCAGGTTAATCTTTAGTACTATGTAGTCTGCTTTTCAAAAGTCAACCACGGATGGCTTCTTCTCCTTAGCGGTTTCCAGTTTATTCATTGCTCCTGAGGATGAAAAAGTCATGTTCTACCAGCTGAGGGTGAGTTTTTGAGAAACTCAATTTGCTTATAATTGATCCCTGCTTTTCTGTAGCACTACACTCAAAGAGCACAGTAAAGTATTGATGTTATGTATCCCATTTTAAAGATGAGGAAATATCTTTATTCCTTTAAAACTGTTCAGTATGTCTGTAGAAACAATTTATTCCCATGTTATGGCCCTATTCAAAGAAATTAAATTCCAGAATATATGGGATTTACCCTTGGCCATACAGACAATGATAATGAGAATTATAACTTGTTTTCCTAATGTAGTATTCTTTCTGCTGCACAATGTTGCTTACACACATTAGGCTCTTTCATTAGTTTTAAATAAAGCAATATAGTTTTACAGAGATTCCATGACTGTGATCTGACTGCATTTTAATAGTACTACACACTTGTAAAGCATATTCTGTTAAAAATTCCCAACAAGGGATTAAATTTTTAAAATATGATGAAAAAACAAAATTTCTGTGCTAACTAGTATTTTTTTAACTCCATATAATTTTAGTAACTCAAAAGTCGGTTAAAGGTATTTTAT
This sequence comes from Bos taurus, assembly GCF_002263795.3. Taxonomy (NCBI): domain Eukaryota; kingdom Metazoa; phylum Chordata; class Mammalia; order Artiodactyla; family Bovidae; genus Bos; species Bos taurus. The sequence goes on along the minus strand of NC_037328.1, from coordinate 157,886,048 downwards.
GAAACATTTAACATATCAAAATCATTTTCAAAGGCATTAGCAGAAATATAAATGTTCATGATTAGTTAGCATTTTAAGATGGATAAAGTTGAGCTGAAAATAGCACTTTTAAAATTTCTTTTGATTTTCAGACTTCCATCATGTTTCTATTTTTAAAAGTATATATGTTTCTGTGTGTATATATATATGCATATATGGGTATATACATATACTATATGTATATAATATGTGTATGTATACGTATGTGTGTGCACTTGAGTTTCAGTCCTAAAAATAAACCTTCTTAAAAGTTAAGTGTATCTTTGCCTCATTTCAGGATATTTTGGTATTTTATTTACTATAGATATTAAAAGATAATTGTGTCTTAAATGTGCAACTGTTGGAGGAATCGTTGTCTGGCCTTATGATAGAAATCTGTTATATTGGTTTGTCACATGTAAAATATGAGGTTGTTATTTGAACTGATGACAAAGAGGACTACTGACTAGTAACACATGAAACATACTAATTAAAAAATTGCAACTCTTCTAATCTGAAAATTTTTATGAATTTTTATATGTGTGTAAATTTTGTAATATAGAGAATACTTTACCAAAATTACTAGTTTAATCCACTATCGTAGTTATAAATTATTTTAAATGTTTATTAAGAATAATTTCAGACATGTGCAGAGTTCACAGTGATGTAATGAACCCTTGTGTATCCCTCACCCACCTTCAGCAATTTCCATGCATGGACGTTCTGTTCATCTATATGCTCTTTCCTTAACCCTCTCCTAATACTATTTTGATGCAAATCCAGCATTCTTTAATTTCATCTATGAGTATCTCTGTGTGAATATCTAAAACTATTTTAAATGTAATTACTATGTCATTAGGACATGAAAATAATTATAGTAATTCTTCAATAGCATCAATTGCTAGCCATGTTTAAATTGCCAATTGTCTCATAGTGTTTTCAATTTGCTTGTTTTAAATATAACTTATATTCCTTAACAAGTCCATAACTTACATTATTCATGTCTTTTTAATCAATGTTCTCTTTCATCTTTCTCTCTTTCTACCCTGCATGTAACAAATAAATGTAGAAGAAACCATTCCTTTGTGCTAGAGAGTTTCTCACTATCTGATTTTAATGATGGCAACCCTGTGGAGTAGTTAACATGTTCCTCAGTTCTCTGAATTTTCTGTACAATGTTAATTAGTTGGATATAGAAGTTTGATCAGAATCAGGTTTGATTTTCTTTCAGCAAATCTGTTTCCTGGTGGTGTAGCATTCTTTCATCAGGAGTTATATAACTTTTGCTTGTTTCTCTTGTTTGATGTTAAGTAGCCACTGATACTCAATGGCTCCACTAGTTTATTAGGGCTTGAAATGTATGTTCCCATTCTGTCATTACTTTTACAATTAACTAGCAGGATACTTCTAAAGAAAAACCTGTTCTAGGTTAACAATGAAACTGTTTACATAGGGAAGTCGAGATAAATTGTTGGGTTTTTTTCCTTTATATGCTGGCTCTTGCAATGAGGAATTTGTTTTCTAGCTCTTTTCAGTGTTGAGGGATGAGTTATTATCCTTTCTTATTCTTATTAGCTCATGAATTTAGACACGTTTGACATTTTTCCATCCATTTCAGTTATTATTCTAATTGATGATCATTTTTCCATTGGGGCCTTCAAACCTTATACTTAGACTCTGTACAGTTCTCATCTCAGATATTGACTCAGCCATTTGTTCAAGGAACTTTGGTTCTTTAGTGAGAAGCACTATTTTTAAGACCAAAAACTGGGTGCCAGAGTGCTGTTCATTACTACTAGAGTTGGCTGTTTCTAACCTTTCAATATTCGTTTTTTTAAAGATAAACATATGTCTAGAGATTACACTGATTGTTCCAATTTGATATCAGAACTGTGGAGTTTATTTAACTATTTCTGTTTCACATGTGTATCTTCTTTCACATACATTCAACTTTCACCTAAAACTCTCAATACCAATGAAGATAATAGAATGTAACGTTGTTTATTGTTTTTGCTTTATTGTCTATGCCAAAGCCTTTGACTGTGTGGATCACAGTAAACTGTGGAAAATTCTGAAAGAGATGGGAATACCAGACGACCTGACCTGCCTCTTGAGAAATCTGTATGCAGGTCAGGAAGCAACACTTAGAACTGGACATGGAACAACAGACTGGTTCCAAATAGGAAAAGGAGTACGTCAAGGCTGTATATTGACACCCTGCTTATTTAACATATATGCAGAGTACATCATGAGAAATGCTGGACTGGAAGAAGCATAAATTGAAATCAAGATTGCCGGGAGAAATATCAATAACCTCAGATATGCAGATGACACCATCCTTATGGCAGAAAGTGAGGAAGAACTAAAGAGCCTCTTGATGAAAGTGAAAGAGGAAAGTGAAAAAGTTGGCTTAAAACTCAAACTGAGAAAACAAAGATCATGGCATCTGGTCCCATCACTTCATGGGAAATAGATGGGGAAACAATGGAAACAGTGGCAGACTTTATTTTTTGGAGCTTCAAAATCACTGCAGATGGTGACTGCAGCCATGAAGTTAAAAGATGCTTACTCCTTGGAAGGAAAGTTATGACCAACCTAGACAGCATATTGAAAAGCAGAGACATTACTTTGCCAACAAAGGTCCGTCTAGTCAAGGCTATGGTTTTCCCAGTGGTCATGTATGGATGTGAGAGTTGGACTGTGAAGAAAGCTGAGCGCCAAAGAATTGATGCTTTTGAACTGTGGTGTTGGAGAAGACTCTTGAGAGTCCCTTGGACTGCAAGGAGATCCAACCTGTCCATCCTAAAGGAGATCAGTCCTGAGTGTTCATTGGAAGGACTGATGCTGAAGCTGAAAGTCCAAAACTTTGGCCACCTGATGTGAAGAACTGACTCATTTGAAAAGACCCTGATGCTGGGAAAAATTGAAGGCAGGAGAAGGGGACAACAGAGGATGAGATGTTTGGATGGCATCACTGACTCAATTAACATGAGTTTGAGTAGGCTCTGGGAGTTGGTGATGGACAGGGAGGCCTGGCGTGCTGCAGTTCATGGGTTCACAAAGAGTCGGACACGGCTGAGCGACTGAACTGAACTGAACTGATTGTTGTCCATCTTTATATATGAAAGAGCCTCAGAATCACAATGCCAGAACTATCTTACCTATATCATCACTGAAATGAATTTGTTTTGTTTGCACTTCCTTTTGTTCCTTATGACATATCACCTTAGAGATATTGGGTCAAATTGTTTTGTTTCAGAGTCACAAGAAATAGCTCTTGTTTGTGTGATTATACTACCAACAAGATACGTATTTAGGATCATATTTTTCCTTTTATTTTCTATTCTAAGGAATTGCCATTTTAAAATTGTGCTTTAAAAATTAGTAAAAATTTACCTCTTTTCTAAGTTTAATCAATTAAACAATGTATACTTAAAGTAGACAGGGCTGAATCCTTGTCCTTTGCAGCTTCCCTTCACTATGGTAATCATTGGGGCCAGGAATTATGATACAGTGTTTCTTTTCTCAATAAGGAGTTTCTGCTGCACAGAAGTGTTTTAAGAATAGTATGAAGAACTCCATATAATCTTTGCCTAGCAAAGATTTCCTAGCTTTCATTCATTGAAATTTTACTGCATTAAGCATATGTATTTATTTTCTTTCTCTTTCCCCCTCTTTCTCTTCTCTCTCTCTCTCTCTCTATATATATATATGTGTGTATATACACATGCATATTTATACATTTATACATCCATTGTATGTAGCATAATAACACACACATAAATATAATATTTTTTTCAGAACTGTTTGAGATGAAATAGCAGACATGCTGTCCCATTACCCTATATTACTTCAGTGACTTTTCCCTAAAAACAAGGACATTCTTCTTTATAACCACAGTATAGCCATCAACATCACAAAATTAATATTGAATTCCATCATCTCACTCATAAACTCTATTTATGTTTTGCTGATAGTCCCAATAGTATACTTCAAGATCCAATTAAGACTGCATACTATGTATAGCTGTCTCTGTAATCTCCCAGTTTGGAAAGTTACCATTCTTCCCTTTCCTTTCATGACCTTTGCATTTTATTAAGAATACCAGCTACTTTGTAGGGTATCTCTCAATTTGAGTTTGTCTGGTGTTTTTCCCAATGCATCAAGAACTACAAGTTGTCAATATGTCCCAATACTGGTCATTTCCTCAAATTAGTTAATATAGTATCTACCCTATTTCTCCTGTGAAAAGGTTGATAATCAGTAGTTTTATATAAATGAGTAATTAGTATTTGGGAGAGATATTTTAAGAATCCCAGTTCTCCACACCAGTGGAGATAAAAGAAAATAGCATTATTCATTGTTATCTCACTTTACATACGAAAGAGACTCAGAATCAAAACCTTGTGAATAACTTGAGCTACATCAATGTTCACCTATTAATTTTAGCACTGATTACCCTTGTCTTAATTAGTTATTTCTGTGATGGTTGTCAAGTGGTCGCTTTTTAATTCATTCCCTCTGTGTTGGCATTCTGCTGTAAAGTATGACTTTCCTTCTCTGTAATGTATGTATTTATTTATAGCATTATTTCCCCATGACTTCCTATTTTATTCAGTGGCTTGTAATCCATTACTGTCATTATGTATATTGCTCTTTAAATTGTCTCACTGGTGACCCTTTAGGCCTTGGTGTCACTTTGGCATACCTCCATCATTCTTTGAGCAAGTTTGTGTTTTTTGGTGCTGGAGAGGTTCTGGTTCGTCTTGTCCTTTCTCTGCCTCAATCCAGCTATCAAACATTTCGCCAACCCTGCCCTTGACACAGAACACACAGGAAGGGACTGGCTGGCCTCAGATCAGCACAGTCAAACACGTTAGTCTAGTCCCGAATAAGCCCCTAGAGTAGATTGAGTCTTGATTCTATGAACCCTTCTTTTTATTTTAATCTCTTATTTCCTATGATGAGCAGTATAAGATCTCTTCTCTCCTTGGTAACTCTAGCATCTGACTCAAAGTAACAGTCTTTATTTTGCTGTTGATATATAAAAGACAGTTAGCAAGTTCATTCTAGTTTTCATATAATTTCCATGATTACATCCATTTTTGATAGTCCTTTCTCTACATTGAACACTGTATATTCTATCCTGTCTTCATCATTTCATCTTAGTTTTACATGTAGGTATATATATATATATATATTTATAATTTTAATTTTATTTTTTAAGATGAAATTCACAAAATAAAAATAACTATTTTAAAGTGTGCAATTCAGTGGTAATTTAGTCCATTCACAGTGTTTTTTGAACACCATTTCTAGTTACAAAATATTTCCATTGGCCTAACCTCATATCTAATAGAGTCAGATCTCATTCTCACCTCCCCCCAGCACCTGGCAGCCACCAACTTGCTTTTTGATTTACTCTTTCTATATATTTCAAGTAAATGAGATCATATAATATCTGGCTTTTAGTGTCTGATTTCTTTCACTTTAGTAATGTTTTTGAGGAATCCATGGTGGCTCGGACAGTAAAGAATCTGCCTGCAATGCAGGAAACTTGCAGGAGACCCGGCTTTGATCCCTGGCTTGGGAAGATCCTCAGGAGAAGGGAAGGCTGCCCACTCCAGTATACTTACCTGGAGAATTCCATGGACAGAGGAACCTGGCAGGCTACAGTCCATGGGGTCACAAAGAGTTAGACATGACTGAGGGACTAACATTTTCACTTTCATGTCATAGCATGTTCTAGTACTTCAATCCTTTAAATGATTAAATAATATTCCATTGTATGTGTATACCACATTTCTATTTAGCCACTGATCCATTAATGAGTATTTAGGTTGTTTCCACCTTTTGATTATTGTAGATAGTGCTGCTAAGAGCATTTTCAACCAAGTATTTGGGAACTTGTTTTCAATTCTTAAGGGTCAATTCCTGGGTCATGGGGTAATTCTATGTTTAACTTTTTAGGAACAGCCAAACTGTTCCATAGTGATTGTATCATTTTATATTCTCTCCAGTGATGTCTTCATGCTCACTGATGCTTGCTATCATCTATTTTTAAAAGTTTCTAGTGATTCTAGTGAGTATCAAATGCTATCTCATTATGGTTTCAATTTGCATTTCACTAAGGAGATCAGCCCTGGGATTTCTTTGGAAGGAATGATGCTAAAGCTGAAACTCCAGTACTTTGGCCACCTCATGCAAAGAGTTGACTCATTGGAAAAGACTCTGATGCTGGGAGGGATTGAGGGCAAGAGGAGAAGGGGACGACAGAGGATGAGATGGCTGAATGGCATCACTGACTCGATGGACATGAGTCTGAGCGAACTCCGGGAGTTGGTGATGGACAGGGAAGCCTGGTGTGCTGCGATTCATGGGGTCGCAAAGAGTCGGACACGACTGAACGACTGATCTGATCTGAATGATTAAAGATGTTGAACATCTTTTGGTGTAGTACTTGTTGGCCATTGATATATCTTTGGAGAAATGTCTACTCAAATCCTTTGACCATATTTAATTGGGTTGTCTTTTTGTTGTGTGAGCTGTAAATGTAAATTTGCCTTATGTAATTGTTTCTCTTCTTAATTTGCCTGACTGAAGGTGATACTTAAGGAAGAACTGATTGGAATGTTTCCTTAGTTCTCACAGGCTGACAGCAATTGGTCTGTACCTTAATATTTCAAAGATATTTGCTCTATCCAAAATCATTAGTTTCCATTTTCTTTTCTTCAGTTGTCTTTTGCTATTAGCATTGTTGTTAAAACTTTGATTTTAACCTGACATTTTTCTTCTTTATGAGTGCCTTGAAGTTTTTGTCTACATTCTCAAAGATTTTTTTTTTTTAACTTTAAATTTTACTGGAATTTGACTAGAATATGTCTTATTGGTTATGTTGGTGACTTTGCCCAAGTATGCAATGTAATATTCATATGACATTATTAAATTTTTTTCATTTAATAAAGTTAAAATTTTTTTTTAATTTTAGTATTTATTCTGTCCCATTTTTTGGCTGTCTCCTTTGAGGACTCATTATATGTTGGATTATTTTTTCTGCATTCAATTTTTGAGACTTCCTCTCAAATCCTTTGTATCTCTTTCTTCATTTCTTTTTTTCTAACTTACATAATTCTTGCTATTTTTACCTTTAGTTCTTTATAGCACTATAAAGAGTGTTTGAATTCTTCTGGTTTAGTTTTTCTTTCAAAATTACTTATCTCATTTATTTCTGAATTTTCTGAGATTTGTCACTTAATTTTTGAGTTTTTCTAATGTTTACCCTGTCATTTTTTCATGCCTTCTATTATTTTTTTAAGTTATTTTGGCTTATTTTGAAAAATCATGCTAGAGGTATATTTCGATTTGTTACCAAGTCTTTTGGCTCACTTTCATTGATTATAATATTATTCCCTTCTCATTTTTCTTTTATATCTTATTATAGTCTTATGAGATTCTAATATAATCTTTTTGTATTTTAATATTTTTGGCATGAGAATAGGTTTGCTGAAACAAAGGTAGTGGCTTACAATATCTTTTCTAGCTTCACAATGCTAAAATTTTCTGTTCTGTAGTATAACTTCTTACTTTCAAATTCTGGCCTTGTCTTCTTCGTTAAGTTTTTCAAGACTTTTTCTTCACTCACTATTATTCCAGTTTATCTCAGTTTGTTTCTCTTTCCAGAAGTTATCATTAATGGGAGGCTTTAATGTGCAGCTTTTGGAAATTCATGGCACTTAGATTGCTCTGACCATTTTGAACCTTCACCCAAATCTCATGCCCACCCCAGAGAGCTGGAAGGGAAAATGCCCTCTCAATTATACCAGCTGTCACTGAGAACCTCTTGGCTATTCTGGTGTGTCAAAAGACCTTCTATTTCCTTTATTTTCTCCATCACAGGTACTGATACTACAAGTGTCTCTGGCTGTCAATTGTTTATCCTCATTTAGTTGAATTATGAGATTCCTGGAGGCAGCACATGTATTCATTTTCTATACCTTGTAACAGATGTTGTGTTGTCTAAAACACCTCCTTGCATCATCATTTATTTCCTCACAGTTTTTGTGTGTTGAAAGTCCCATAGACTCCCTAGCTGGGTCCTCTGCTCAGGGTATCACAAGACTGATATTAAGGTGTGGGCTGGACTGTTTTCTCATCAGCAGACTCAACTAGAGAAGAATCAGCTTCCAAGACTCCATGGATTTTTGTCAGAATTCATTTTCTTTCAGCTGTACATTTCATGGCAAAGCCAGTTAAAAAGAGTCTATGTCTGTTCTTAAAATATCTAATCTGGGGGAAAGGCTGCTCTCTCTTCATAAGCAGTTCACAGCAGGCTCTTTGCTTCTCCTACCAGGAGAGTCTCTCTTCAGATAGAACCCAGTACATCTTTTAAGGGCTCTCACTTGATTAAGTTAGGTCTACCCAGGATGATTTCTTTTTTTTATTAACTTATAAAGTCAACTGCTTGGAGACCTTCATTGTATCTTCATTGTATCTCTACTTTTACTCCAATCACCTAATGTCATCTCAAGAATGACACCCCATTATTCTCTCAGATCCTATCCACATTCAATGGGAAATATTTAAAGGGTATGTACACTAGCAGGTAAGAATCTTGAGGTTATCTTAAAGTTCCCTCCATCACATTTTGTCACCTAATTTTGTTGTAGACTTTGTTTCTGGATATTTAATTTTGCTCTATTAATTGTGCTTTTTTCTTCTTAATGGAGGAATTCACATCCTATCCATCATCATCACCTTTTTCACAAATTTTGTAATTAAATTTTTATGCTAACAAAATTAAATGTGAGATAATATGATAAGAAAAGACACCATGGCATCATAGGTATGATCTTCCTAGTTTATCAAAGTGTAAGTCCCTAGGCCCTCATCATTTTATTTTGGGATTACCCTCGTCATAAATTTAGATTCTCTCCTCCCAAGCACCCATCATAAAAACATTTTCATGCCTCTTTTCGTAGTATACATTTTACTGTCTTTTTTCTTTGACCAGTGGTTTCCAAAGTGGAATACATGAATTCCTATGGGGAATTCAAAGAGAAAAAAAAAAAAGAAATGTTAAAATTTTTAATCAAAATCAATTTTTATCTCATGCTTTTTGCCTTATGCTGCTAAGTCACTTCAGTCGTGTCCTACTCTGTGCGACCCCAGAGATGGCAGCCCACCAGGCTCCCCCGTCCCTGGGATTCTCCAGGCAAGAACACTGGAGTGGGTTGCCATTTCCTTCTCCAATGCATGAAAGTGAAAAGTCAAAGTGAAGTTGCTCAGTCGTGTCCGACCCTCAGCGACTCCATGGACTGCAGCCTTCTAGGCTCCTCCATCCATGGGACTTTCCAGGCAAGAGTACTAGAGTGGGGTGCCATTTATGTATATTTCAAGATATCCTAATATTAAGAAAGTAGTATGTACATTTAATTTTTAGATTAAATATAGTATATTATATATGTACATATATTAATTTGCATGTGTGTTGGGGCACATGCTCAAGCATTCTCTACAAATAGTCTTCATAAAGAAAACATTTTGAAGAATACTTTCTTTGATCAGAAAGTACTTCAAGAAAAGCTATATACTTCTCTCTCTAGCTGTATATCCTTGTGAAGCGTGAAAGTCTTAGTCGCTCAGTCGTGTCTGACTCTTTGCGACCCCATGGATTGTAACCTGCCAGGCTCCTCTGTCCATGGGATTCTCCAGGCAAGAATACTGGAGTGGGTAGCCATTCCCTTCTCCAGGGGATCTTTCCAACCCTGGGATTGAACCCAGGTATCCTGCATTGCAGGCAGATTCTTTACTATTTGAGCCAGGGAAGCCCAATATGAGGTATGAGAAGGGCAGATAGATCTGTGGACAGAGCTAAGCCCAGGACTGCTAACCCACATCCAGAAACTCTTCTAAAAAATCTTTTTTAAAATATTTGTTTTTATTTATTTATTTGGCTGCATTGGGTCTTAGTTGTGGCATGTGGGATCTTTAGTTGCACTATGTGAGCTCTTAGTTATAGCATGTGGGATTTAGTTCCAAACCAGGGGTTGAACCCAGGCCCCCTGCTTTGGGAACATGGACCCTTGGCCACTGGACCACCGGGAACATCCCCACATCTTAGTGACCCCACGGACTATAGCTTACAAGGCTCCTCTGACCATGGAATTCTCCAGGCAAGAATACAGGAGTGGGTTGCCATTCCCTTCTCCAGGGGATCTTCCCAACCCAGGGATCGAACCTGGGTCTCCTGCACTGCAGGCAGATTCTTTATTATCTGCGCCACCAGGGAAGGCTTAGCTCTTGGCATATAGGTAAGAACACAATAAAATTTGGCTGTTCTGCAATAAAAATAACAAGCGATTACTTACCTGGACCACAGGATTATTCATCATAGACTTGCTTTCTTTTACCAAATTTACTGTAGCAGTTCTGGTTGAATGACATTTTTAATATATCTTTGTTTTTAGTATATGAACACCACAACTGAATGAAATTTTTCATATTATGCATTAGGGCGATGAAGACACAACTGTAGGACTGAGCAACAATATTAATATCTGTTAACTGATAGGACAAAGACAAAGGAATGTCTCAGAATCTTTTCTAGAAATGGAGGAAGTATGCTTTTTAGGCTACATTTTATACCCGAAGAAAGAAGAGCATTAAGAGCTAAATTTACTGATTCTTTTTGAAACTGTTCTTCAGGCCTCTTTAAAATTCAGAGCCCACATGATCTAATTGGCAGTTGCACATATCAAGTTGAAGTTAGAATTGATTATACTTTGGTATCATCTGTTTGTTCTATTTAGAGGTGAAATAGCATTTCTTTTTCACTTCGGCTTCAATATTTGCTTGGCAATTAAAGTTCTTAGAGTTGTAAGTTACATCAGCATAAAAGACAAAGAAGAATTGAAAAACAGTTAACTCTTAAAAAGGATGTTTAGCAGTTCTGAGATCAAAGGTTATCTGCTAGTATCTTGAATCTTATTATCCAGAAACAGATATTAATTCTCCAGATGCACACAGCATGGTGCCTGCTTATTACCTGTGAAGCAGACATACTTTCTAGCTGTTAAGAAATGTTTTTTGGCCCCAGAGAGTGAAGGATTTAAAATAAAATGTCAATTTATATGGATATTTTGGAATATTTTTTAAATTTTATAACCATTATGTTTAATCTACCTTAAATAAAAATATTTTATTATTTCAAGAAAATAAAATTATTTTAACTAAAACAGTAGTTTCGCAAATTGATGCTGGAAGCTTAGGCATGTGTTAAGAATTTGTACTGTTAATTGATAAGTATAAAAAAGGAGGAATCAAAATCTCAGCAATTTAAACATTGAATAATATAGAAGGATTTTTTTAGGTCAGATATAAATTACATCTTATTAACACAAATATAGCTAAATCTGCCAGATAGTCCAATCAATTGCATAAGCTTTGTTACTCTAACACTAACTTGAATATTTTTAAATATTACAATGATTGTACCATATAGTACTTCATAATGCAGTCAGGAAGGGATCAAACCAACATGAAGAATAAGCATCTTGCATATTTAAGATGTCATACTCGCTGGTTGTTGTGGTTAGAAAAAAGAAAAGTGGGACATGAGCTGCACTGCCACCCAGCCTCTTCCTTTGTTCTAATTGGAGCTAGCCTCAGGCACGAAGACAGGAACAGAAACAGGGCATTTGCTGTAAGATTTTTAAGAGTTTTTCCAAGTTAGTAGTAATATTAGTACAGGACTGTAAAATGTAATTGCTTAGAAAGTGTCAAAAGAGAAACTTTGACTCACAATTTATCCCCAGATTTGCTCCTCACTTGTTTTTTCCCTTCAGGATCATTGATAATCTCACTTTCTCTCAAATCTACTATACCCAGCAGTCCATCTGTTCGTAAGAATTTATGGTTCTATCCTCAAAATACATGCACAGTTTGGCCAATTTTTACTACTGTGTGCCTGACTCCTTACAACAGGCTCTTTTCTCTGTCATTTCTTACAGCCCCTACTTGGCCTCCCTGCTTCCACTCTTGTACCACGTTCCCTCACCTCAACAGTCTAGTTTCCATTTATTGTCAGAATGATAACTTTTAAATAAAAAGTCAAGTCTTATCAGCTATTTTACTAAATCTTTCCAGTGCCTTCCTAATATACTTAGAACAGAATCCATACTACTTACCATGTTTACGAAGCCCTGCAGCATCTGGCCTGCTGACCTCTGTCCTTACCACTTTCCTTACCCTCAACCTCCTCAAGCATACTGGCTTCCTTGCTATTTTTCAAAATGCCAGACTTGCTTTTTCTTCTTGCTTTTTTCAGGAAGTACCTTGACTTACTACCTCACTTCACTTACGTTTCTACTCAAAGCCATTTTATCTTCCTTTTCTAAACCTGTAATCTAAAATCGGTGCCTATCATATTAATTTTTAACCTTTTGCCTTATTTTTAATAGTACTTTTGAGTGCCTAAAATTCTATATTTTATTACTGCCCCCTGCCCAAGAGTCATCTCTTGTGTTGTTGGAAGAGGGTGTTTGCCATGACCAGTGCATTCTCTTAGCAAAACTTCCCTGCTTCAATTTGTACTCCAAGGCCAAGCTTGCCTGTTACTCCAGGTATATCTTGACTTCCTACTTTTGCATTCCAGTCCCCTATGATGAAAAGGACATCCTTTTTCGGTGTTATTTCCAGAAGGTCTTGAAAGTCTTCACAGAACCATTCAACTTCAGCTTCTTTGGCATTAGTTGTTGGGGCCTAGACTTAGATTACTGTGATATTGAATGGTTTGCCTTGGAGATGAACTGAGATTGTTCTGTTGCTTTTGAGACTGCATCCGGTACTGCATTTCAGAGTCTGTTGTGACTATGAGGGTTGCTCTGTTTCTTCTAAGGGATTCTTGCCCACAGTAGTAGATAAAATGTCACCTGAATAAAATTTGCCCATTCCCATCCATTTTAGTTCACTGATTCCTGAAATGTCGATGTTTACTCTTGCCACCTCCTGTTTGACCACTTCCAATTTACCTTGATTCATGGACCTAACATTCCAGGTTCCCATGCAATAATCTTATTTACAGTGTTGGACTTTACTTCTCCACCAGACACATGTACAACTGGGTGTTGTTTCGCTTGGGCTCAGCCTCTTCATTCCATCTGGAGCTATTCCTTGCCCTTTTCCAGTAGCATATTGAACATGTACCAACCTGGGGTTTTCATTCTTTCTGCCCTCTGATGGATAAGGATTCATTTCACACACAAACAAAGTAATCCTCAAAATTCTCCAGGCAAAGCTTTGACATTAGATGAACTGAGAACCTCCAGATGTTCAAGCTGGATTTAGAAAAGGCAGAGGAACCAGAAATCAAATTGCTAACATCCGTTGGATCATAGAGAAAGCAAGAGAGTTCCAGAAAAGCATCTACTTCTGCTTTATTGACTATGCCAAAGCCTCTGACTGTGTGGATAACAACAAACTGTGGAAAATTCTTAAAGAGATGGGAATACCAGACCACCTTACCTGCCTCCTGAGAAACCTGTATGCAGGTCAAGAAGCAACAGTTAGAACTGGACATGGAACAACGGACTGGTTCCCAGTTGGGAATGGAGTACGTCAAGGTTGTATGTTGTCACCCTGCTTATTTAATTTAGAAGATGAGTACATCATGTGAAATGCCAGGCTGGATGAAGCAGAAGCTGGAATCAAGATTGCTGGGAGAAATATCAATAACTTCAGGTATGCAGATGACACCACCCTTATGGCAGAAAGCAAAGAGGAACTAAAGAGCCTCTTGATCAAAGTGAAAGAGGAAAGTGAAAAAGCTGACTTAAAACTCAATGGTCAAAAAACTAAGAACATGGCATCCAGTCCCATCACTTCATGGCAAATTGATGGGGAAAGAACGACAGACTTGATTTTCTTGGGCTCCAACATCACTGCAGATTTTGTTTGCAACCATGAAATAAAAGATACTTGCTCCTTGGAAGAAAAGCTATGATCAACCTAGACAGCATATTAAATAGCAGAGACATTACTTTGCTGACAAAAGTCCATATAGTCAAAGCTATGGCTTTTCCAGTAGTCATGTATGGATATGAGAGTTGGGCTATAAAGAAAGCTGAGGACCAAAGAATTGATGTTTTTGAACTGTGGTGCTGGAGAAGATTCTTGAGAGTCCTTGGACTGCAAGGAGTTCAAACAAGTCCATCTTAAAGGAAATCAGCTCTGAATATTCCTTGCAAGAACTGATGCTGAACCTGATGCTCTAATAATTTGGCTACCTGATGCAAAGAGCTGAATCATTGGAAAAGACCCTAATGCTAGGAAAGATTTAAGGCAGGAGAAGAAGGGGACAACAGAAGATGAGATGGTTGGATGGCATCACCGACTCAATGTGCATGAGTTTGAGCAAACTCTGGGAGATAGTAAAGCTCGGGGAAGCCTGGCATGCTGCAGTTCATGGGATTGCAAAGAGTTGGACACAACTGAATAACTGAACAACCTTCCTGACTTCCTAGCATTCAGATTCATGCCTGGAAATTGAGAAGATGCTCAGTAAATATTTGTGAAAAGGAAGAAGAAAAAAAATGAAGGACAGCAGAGAAAGAGGGAGAAAGAAGGGGTGATTTTTTAAGGCCTGTTTTCATTGTCCTTTTAAAAGGAAAAAACTGTTTCTTCTACTCAAAACACATCTGACAAATGATGAGTGTGAGTTTTTCCATACCAATCTATTCTCCAGTTCTTGGTGGACACAACCTGGATGTCCTCCAATTTAAGTAAATTCTGTCAGTGTCTACATATTTTTATCACAGATCTCACAGGCTAATGGGACAGTCCCACAAGACTGCCCCAGCTGCAGAATCCGATCACATGTCCCAGATTGTTATAAATTGGGAGATTTCTACAAACCCGTCTTCAGATTCAATAGTTTGCTCATAGAACCCATGAGAGCAGTCTACTTACTATTATCAGTTTATTACGACTGGTATTTTAAGGGACACAAGTGAGTAGTCAGATGAAGGGATGCACATGGTGAGGTCACAGGGTCCTGCACACAGGAACTTCTGTCTCTGGAGTTTGGGATGTGCCACACTCCAGGCTCATGGATGCGTTTTGCCAACCAACCCAGAAGCTCTTCAAACCCCTTTGTTTAGGGTTTTTCTGAGATTCTACTATGTAGGCATGGTTGATTAGATCATTGGTCACTCATTGAACTCAGTCTGTAGCCTTTGTCCCTTTCCCCAAGGTGGGGGTAGGGCTGAAAGTTTCAACCCTTTAATCTAATCCTCTGACAAGGAGCCCCATCCTCCTCCAGTCACCTTATTGACATAAACTCTGGTTTGGTAGAGAGGAACTTATTACAAAAAAAAAAAAATAACAAAAGGCACTCCTCTCATCCCTGCTGCAACCCCATAGATGGCAGCCCACCAGGCTCCACCATCCCTGGGATTCTCCAGGCAAGAACACTGGAGTGGATTGCCATTTCCTTCTCCAATGCATTAAAGTGAAAAGTGAAACTGAAGTTGCTCAGTCGTGTCCGACTCTTCGCCACCCCATGGACTGCAGCCTACCAGGCTCCTCCATCCATGGGACCCTCCAGGCAAGAGTACTGGAGTGGGTTGCCATTGCCCTCTCCACCTCTTATCCCTAGCATTCAGGAAATACCAAGGGCTTCAGGAGTTCTGTGCCCGGTTACAGAATGAAAACCAAATATACATCATTTATTATATCCTAATATCATTTCCTCTAAGCTGGAATGATCTTCTCTTGTATTGCTTTAGGTACTTGTCTCTTTTGATAGTTTTATTCTCTATTATTTGTGGTGGTGGTTTAACTGCTCAGTCATGTCTGACTCTTGGCGACTCTATGGACTGTAGCCTGCCAGGCTCCTCTGTCCGTGGGATTTTACAAGCAAGAATACTGGATTAGGTTACCATTTCCTTCTCCAGGGGAACTTCCTGACCCAGGGATCAAACCCAGGTCTCCCGTATTGTAGGCAGTCTCCTGCATTGCAGGCGGATTCTTTACCAACTGAGCCATCTTTCTTGGTGGACTGCCATCTCCTGAAAGCTGCTCTCTTTGATTTGGATAGAAAGTATGATGTGTGCTGTGTGCTCTGTCATGTGCTACTCTTTGTGACCCCATGGACTGTAGCCTTTCAGGCTCCTCTGTCCATGGGATTTTCCCAGAAAAAATACCATAGGGGATTGCCATTTTCTCCTCTAGGGAATCTTCCTGATCCAGGGATTGAACTGGTATCTCCTACATTGCAGGCAGATTCTTTCCCATTGAATCACCTGGAAATCCCCAAGTTATTACAGGGTCTTAATAAATAATTGTCTAGTGAACAGGTGACACTACTCAGCTGTGCTCTGTGGGTTTTTTGTCAGGTGCCTTCCAAATGTGAGAATGAATTGTGATGATATTGTTATTCTTCCTAACTTTCTGCTGTTACTTTCCATGACTTTTATTTGCTTATACTATGTTCAAATAAGCTAATAAGGTAAAGGTTATTTGAGTGACTTTGGGTAAATAGCAAGCTAAACTAATGTTGACTGACTCCTCCCTCTATTTCATAGAAAAATACCAACAACCCGAAAGTTGAGAGTTATGTTTTATTTGGTGGGAATGTTAGGACCCAGCCTGGGATTTAGTATCTCAGGTGACCCTGAGAGAGCTGACTCCTAGGAGGCGAGGGAGGAGCCAGGCTATGTACAAGTTTGCAGCAAAGGACAGGTAATCTGAATATTAAAAGATTACTGTTAATTAAGAGAACACCAAATCTCTCACATGAAGAGATTTAATGATCTTCTAATTAAGAGATGTTTGCTCCTTGGAAGAAAAGCTGTGACAAACCTAGACAACGTACTAAAAAGCAGAGATACCACTTTGCCAACAAAGATCCCTATAGTCAAAGCTATGATTTTTTCAGTTGTCATGTATGGAAGTTAGAGTTGGACCATAAAGAAGGCTGAGTGCCAAAGAATTGATGTTTTCAAACTGTGGTGTTGGAAAAGACTCTTTGAGAGTCCCTTGGACTGCAAAATCAACCAGTCAATCCTAAAGGAAATCAACTGTGAATATTCATTGGAAAGACTGATGCTGAACTGAAACTCCAATACTTTGGCTACCTGATGTGAAGAGCTGACTCATTGGAAAAGACCCTGGTGCTAGGAAAGATTGAGGGTAGGAGAAGGGTACAACAGAGGATGAGATGGTTGGCAGGCATAATCGACTCAACCGACATAACTTTGAACAAATTCTGGGAGATAGTGAAGGACAGAGAAGCCTGACATGCTGCAGTCCATGGGATCACAAAAAGTCGGACAGGACTGATCGACTCAACAACGACATGGATAAAAAGATGCAAGTGTGTGGGCTGGCTGAAACCATTTCCTTCATATGCATCTAGCTATCTGGGGCCAATCCTGCTTGCTTTATTGTTCAGATACCAATTCCTTGTTTACTGAAAGAGATGGCAAATGTGATAGATGGTGCCTCTCACATTCCCCCTGCTCCTCAGTGCTTCTTTGGGAGGAAGTAGCTGATGGCTTCCAAATAGCTGACTTTGGTTCACCTGTGTTCAGAAATTTGCATATAGAAAAGGATTGTTTACTGGTAGAGCATAAAGTAGAAAATATTTCATTTCACAGTAGATATCCAATAAGTGTTTGAGCACACAAACAAATTCTGAAGAAAGAAAGGGGAAATTCATGCTGGGGTAGACATATGGGCTTGCGTGCGTGTGTGCTAAATTGCTTCAATTCTGTTTGACTCTTTGTGATCCTATGGACTGTAGCCCACCAGCTTCTCTGTCCATGGATTCTCTAGGCAATAAATTCTCTCTGGAGTAGGTTGCCATACTCTCCTTCAGGGGGCTTTTTCCAACACCAGGGATAGAACTTCCCTCCCTTATGTCTCTTGCATTGGCAGGAGCGTTCTTTACCACTAGCGCCACCTGGGAAGCCCAGAGACATGGGCTTAGACTTGCTAAAAAAACAAGGGAGCTGACATCCAGCTGCATACATAAAGCTTGAGTATTGCTCCCACTATGAAAAGGAGTTTAAACAACAAAATAAAACAAAAAACCTATCCACTGATCCAGATAAGCAGTTCTGCACACTTGTCTGTGCAGGGTCTTGGGTAGGAGAAAAGTCATCATTAAGTAATAAACTCCAGGCTTAAAAATGCAGGGAAGGGAATTGTAATATATACTACTAGTGTGAGAAATCTGTATGTAGGTCAAGAAGCAACAGTTAGAACTGGACATGGAACAACAGACTGGTTCCAAATTGGGAAACGAGTATTTAAAGGCTGTATATTGTCACCTTGCTTATTTAACTTATATGCAGACTACATCATGAGAAATGCTGGACTGGATGAAGCACAAGCTGAAATCAAGATTGCTGGGAGAAATATCAATAACCTCACATATGCAGATGACACCACTCTTATGGCATAAAGTGAAAAGAACTAAAGATCCTCTTGATGAAAGTGAAAGAGGAGAGTGAAAAAGTTGGCTTAAAGCTCAACATTCAGAAAACTAAGATCATAGCATCTGGTTCCATCACTTCATGGCAAATAGATGGGGAAACAGTGGAAACAGTGACAGACTTTATTTTGGGGGGACTCCAAAATCACTGCAGATGGTGACTGCAGCTATGAAATTAAAAGACGCTTACTCCTTGGAAGAAAAGCTATGACCAACATTTACAACATATTGAAAAGCAGAGACATTACTTTGCCAACAAAGGTCTGTCTAGTCAAAGCAATGGTTTTTCCAGTAGTCATATATGGAAGTGAGAGTTGGACTATAAAGAAAGCTGAGCGCCGAAGAATGGATGCCTTTGAACTGTGGTTTTGGAGAAGACTCTTGAGAGTCCTTGGTCAGCAAGGAGATCCAACCAGTCTATCCCAAAGCAAATCAGTCCTGAATATTCACTGAAGGAGTGATACTGAAGCTGAAACTCCAATTGTTTGGCCACCTGATGCAAAGAACTGTCTCATTGGAAAAGACCTTGATGCTGGGAAAGATTGAAGGCAGGAGGAGAAGGGGCGACAGAGGATGAAATGGTTGGATGGCATCACGGACTCAATGGACATGAGTTTGAGTAAACTCTGGGAGTTGGTGATGGACAGGGAAGCCTGGAGTGCTGTAGTCCATGGGGTTGCAAAGAGTCGGACACGACTGAGGGGCTGAAGTGAACTGAGCATAGAACAGGAAACTCGGCCTAGAATTATAAAATCTTGTCCAGGACAAATCAGAGTTAAAAAAAAATAACTGTGCAAGAACATTTCATTTCAGGTCCCTGCTTGAACTTCATCTTCCAACATTTCATTGGCTAATTTGAGTCACATACCCAAGCCCTAAAGCCAGCCGCTTTCAGGTTATTTCAAGGGCTGTGTATATAATGATATAACAAGAGAGTGAAGATTAGAACAATAATTCATTTAACCATGGGATGGGACAGGAAGAGGAAACAAAAAGTATATAGTAAGGTATGGAAAAAGCACAAAATAAAGTTGCATGAACAATAGTCTCAATAAATGTAAACAGATAAAATTCATTGAGTCACGTTATCAGATGGAAATAAATGTGAGTTCAGCCATGCTAACTTGGTACAACACTTAAAATCATATATTATTGCTATGTGTCTTTAATGTCATTTTAATAAGTCCTGTTATATAATATAAAAAATGAACCTAGCACAAAATCTCTCCATTTATACAAATAGTAGATATTCCATAAATATTCAAAAATCAAATGTACTTAAAAGTTTGGGGGGAATGCTTTTTTTTAAAGAAACACTAAATTATTTCCTGAAATTAGGACTACAATTAAATTATCAGCTTTAAATTATACTCTTCTCTGAATGATAACTATTCTCTGATAGATTTCATGAAGATTGGAGTCTAAAACTCATGAATTTTACTAATGAAGAAATCTTCATCCCCTCACTTAAAACACATTTATCATTTCATAGGGCATCCTAATCAGCTTGGTTCTCCAAGTTCCTGTCAGGTAGCAAATTAGAACCATTAAATTAAAGTTAGAGGGGAAAAAACTATCCTAGAAAAATTCTTAAGCAGGCAAAGACATACATACAAGAATGTCTTTATAACATCCTTTCAGTTCAGTCCCTCAGTCGTGTCCGACTCCTTGCGACCCCAAGAATCACAGCACGCCAGGCCTCCCTGTCCATCACCAACTCCCGAGTTCACCCAAACTCATGTGCATCCAGTCGGTGATGCCATCCAGCCATCTCATCCTCTGTCGTCTCCTTCTCCTCCTGCCCCCAGTCCTTCCCAGCATCAGGGTCTTTTCCAATGAGTCAACTCTTTGCATGAGGTGGCCAAAGTATTGAGTTTCAGCCTCAGCATCAGTCCTTCCAATGAACACCCAGGACCGGTCTCCTTTAGGATGGAATAACATCCTTTATCTTGAACCAAAAAAAAAAAAATATATATATATATATATATTAAATGATTTATGGTTAAATGAACTATAGTGTATCTATACAGTAGAATGATAATTGATCTTTTCCTCTCCATCCTTATTGGGGTAAATTGACAAAAATTGCTTATGTTTAATATGAACAACTTGATTTAATATATGTATATATTATGAATTGATCATCACAGTCAAACTAATTATCACATTCATCACTTCACATAGTAATTGGTTTCTTTTAATGGTGAGAACAAGCAAGATTTATGCTCTAAGCAAATTTCAACTTTTCAATACAGTATTATTAACTGTAGTTACACTGCTGTACATTAGATTCTCATAACTTATTTATCTTATAACTGAAAGTTGATATACTTGACCAGCATTTCTCCATTTCCATGATGTCCCAGCTTATGGCAACCACCTTTATTCTCTCTGTTTCTATGAGTTTTACTGTTTTTAGATTCCACAATAAGTGAGATCATGCAGTACTTATTTTTCTATGTCAGGCTTATTTCTCTCAACATAATATTCCCCAGGTTCCTCCATATTGTCACAAAGGGCAAGATTTCCTTGTTTCTTTGGTTTTTTTTAACGGCTGAGTAATATTCCATTTTCCTTATCTATTTGTCTGTACACATAAGTTGTTTCTGTATTCACCTTTGTAAATAATATTGCAGTGAATGAGAGACATATCTTGTTTATCTAATGTAAGGGTAGCCAGCATGGATCTCTTTTGGTTACCATTTCCATGGAATATCTTTTCCTAGCCCTTCACTTTCATCTTATGTGTGTCCTTAAAGCTAGGTGAATCTTTTATAGGTAACATGTTATTGGATTATTATTATTATTTTTTAATCCCTTTTAAATCCATTCTGTACTGCTTGGTTGGAATGTCAAAGTGATTATTTATATGTAAGGACTTACTATCATCATTTTGCTAATTACTTTCTGATTTGTTTGTAGTTTATTTGTTCCATTTGTTCCTTTCCCTCTCTTTCTGTCTTCCTTTGTAATTTCCTGATAGGGACTAGAACTAAATCATGGAGGTGCTTCAGGGACACAGATGGGCATTCCTCCTGCCAGTTTCCTCAGTGGGTCGGAGTGCCTCTGGATTGGGGCACAGTGGGGCTGGAGCTGGGCTACTTCAATAGCCTAAGTTGGACCAAGGGCCTTCCTCCTGGCGCATGGGTGGGCTAATTTCCCTCCAGTTCCTTGAGCAGGCAGAACCATTCCTAGAAGGCAACTGAAAGGAGCTAGACCCAGGTTAAGGGCTGCTTCCAGATCCACCAACAAAAGGCCTAGCTCTGGGGACACAGAGAAGTGTGTCTTGTGGTGTGGGTGGCTAGGACTGCCTTTGGCCTGTGACTGAGAGGGACTGAATTCAAGTTACTGGGCCATTTCAGGCTCTGCAGCAGAAACGAGGTTGGTGGGCTTGCCTCGGGGCACAGACAAGTGTGTCTCCTGCCCCACTGCTGGGTGGCAAGAGCATTCCTGGGCTACGGTGGAGAGGAGCAAGAATCAAGCAAGGACCTTTGCAGGGTCTGTGTAGCACTGAGGTTGGGGCACCAGCCTCCCAGGGCTCAGACAGATGAGACTCCTGGCAGTTGTCTAGGAGAACAGGACTGCTCCCAGCCTGAGGCTGGATCCCAAAGATCCCAGAAAAGCACTGTTGTGCCAAATTGTTGTTATCGAAGGGCAATGTGAGTAGGAAGAGCTCCTGTTCCACCATCTTGCTGATGTCATTTGGGCAATAATTGACCTTTAGAGATGTGACAAGTGAAAGAAAGACTACAGATACACACAAATGTTTGTGTGTGTGTGTTCTGTAACATTCTCCACCAAACCATTTTCTGGTGGTCGGCATGATCTTCAAGGTGTGGGTCCAGGGGAAGAAACGGCAGGAAAAGAGGGAGAAGGGAATAACGGTTGTTAAACTGAGCATAGGGGTTTCTATCTTTTCCCATTCTGTATCTCTGTATTTTAAAAAACTTTGTAGCAGATATGCAAACTTTGTCATGAAAAGAAATGATAAAAAGCAGAATGTAAAATATTAGAGGCTATATTGAGCACTGTTTATGAGTAAAGTGATGCAGGAAAACTGTAATGAAGTGAAACTACCTTGCATCAAGTAGCATTAGATGATAGGAAAAGGAATTTATTTATATCCTTGTTCATTTATGCATATCTTCATTTAAAAAAGAACATGCAACCATAATATCTGAAAGAATTTAAAAGTGAGGAAATAATACAGAGGGGATAAACAAGGTAAGTGAAACTGAGGTGAACTGTTTTATGAATGCATCTCCTGAAGGTCTAGTGTATTTTGCTCAAATTGAGCCACAAATATAGATCCTCTATAAGCCAGAGCAGATAAAGAAACATAGTTCACCGTGTTCATTATGTAGAAGCATATCTATTTGGGGGGGAAGCTCTAGAAGTGATTTTGCATTGAACTGAGGGCAGAGTCGATAACTACTGAAGCTTCTTTCAAGCCTCTCTGTTACCAAACTTAACTACGTGTGCTGTGCTCAGTCACTTCAGTAGTGTCTGACTCTTTGCAACCCTATGGACCATAGCCTGCCAGGCTTCTCTGCCCATGGGATTCTCCAGGCAAGAATACTGGGGTGGTTGCCATGCCCTCCTCTAGGGATCTTCCTGACCTAGGGATATCTCCTAGGTCATAACCTAGGAGATAACCCATATCTCCTGCACTGCAGATGAACTCTTTACTGCTGAGCTTCTGGGGAAGCCCAAACTTAACTATGGGAAGGTGTCATTCTGAAATTGATACAAGCCATGTTGTCTAAAGATGAAAACTATCAGAAAAGTTACTCATGTAGAATACCTCAATCCTCAAGGATAAATATTTTGTGTGGAAACACACACTCAAGTATTTATTTTGATATTGTAGTATTTCAACTTTGTTGTAAGCCCTGTCTTCAATTTACCACCTATGTTGCGGGTTATGGCGCAAATTTTGATTAATAGTAATATTCACAAGCATTTTAGTATAATTTTTGCAAAAGTTAGTATGTATTCAAGATATCCAGGTAATTGTTTGTTATCAACTTGAAAGTAAACCATTGATAAGCATGTATTTTATTACTTAAGTAATAAAGTATTATTTTTGGTGGGGAAAAATAAAATTCTACTTATATCCTCCCTGGGAATTTGCATTTCCATTAATGATCAACTAATCCTGATCAATTAATCAGTTCCCAGATGTATACTGGGCCTTTATTCTGTGCTCAGCATGGTGTTAGGAACTGTGGGAGGAAGGATGGGGAGAAGGAGATGTAAGAAGTGGCCTCTACTCTGGGTTGCTTACAGGGAGGGCAGATGCATTTGAATAGCATTGAAAAGCCCTATTGGGACAGATGAAGCTTGGGGTTGGCACCCTACACATCAAAGTGTAGAGATGAATATAGCATAACTGAAATCTGTACAGTACTTTAATGTTTACATGCCCATATGTTTGATCCTCTCAGAATCTCTTATAGTCTCTTGCACATATCATAAGTGATAGCTGTAGATCAGATCCTCTACAAGCCCTATTACATGCTTTTTCACTTAATCCTAATTAAAAATTAAATGGTTATTAACATTTTTAAAGTCTGGGATCTGAGGCTGTGGATGGTTTTTATAAATTTTATAGCTGGAATGCAACCAAGCTTTGCCCTCCTCCAAATCCAGTGAGTTTGGGCCAGTATTCCACAGTGCTCAAACCCCCCGCAATAGTGCTCTTGCTCAGACTTGGGCTCCACTGTGTGGCATCAGGGCACCCATGCACACAAGTTTGCTTTCAGGCTCAGTCACCCACAGTGAATCTTCTAGAAAGATACCGAAAAGAGGAAACCTGATAGTTCATATTTTCTTTTTTTTTGCTTCAACTATTATCTATTTTTTTAATATATTTTCTTTATAATGGTAGGCATAGGGCCAAGTGATTCAGTTTTATATATGTTACATATATATATATTTATATATTTACATATATATATATATTTCTTTTTCAGAGTTATTTTCTTAAATAATGTTAACTCAAATGATGAACTGAGAGGCCTGATACTGTCTGCTTTGCCTTGAGCCCAGTGCTGTGTACCAACCACTGTGCTTTCCATTTTCTTTGGTTTGGTTAAATGAATCAATAAGGCCCGTACCTTTCTTGTTTAAACTAAAATTGATTTGTTCTTTATTTGGAACTGACAGAGCTCTGATCAATAGAGCTTTGTATGTTAAAATAATGCAACAGATCTAAAAGGGCTTCTGTTTACTGAACAAGCAAACATTTTGAGTTAGACTTTACAATGATGGGTTGACAAGTTATGACCATTGTTTTTTAAAATCATGAAAGATAGCCTTTAAAAAGCTAGGTGAAAAATATCAAATGTCAGCTAATAAAAATGTTACTTTATTTTTAGAATGTCAATAAATTATCTTTCTGATCATAATTACAGAGGTTAAATTCTTTGTTCAAAAAATAAAATAATAGACATATTTGGAATTAAAACAGTGGTTGGGTGTTGTGGGTGCATTTTAAATTTATATGTAAATGTCAAAATTAATTTTCTTTTGATGTTTTTAAATGAAGTTAGTGAAGTATGGTTTTACTTAATGATGTACTGGTGTTTCTTTCTATATGTTTCTTTCTAGATGTATTGGTGTTTCTTTCTAACGACATTGGGACTAAGAGTTCCTATGGCACTGTCATTGACCATGGTGGTAATTTAGAAGGAATCTGTTTTATAATTAGAATGCAAGCTGAGAGTCAGCCCTATACAGTGGGAAGTTCAAACATATCCATGAGTCACATCAACTTACAGTCAGACTCTAACTCTGTCACTTTGACTGACACTTAGATTTGGGTAAATCATTTTGCTGCTTTAGTCCAGATATGGTCATGTAGAATTGAGAGTGTTATTTTGAGAAGTAAATGAGATGCTGTATTTAAAGCACTAGTTCATTGCCAGACACACACTAGATGCCAAATACATGGTAGGTAAATTCTTTAGAGTTCCCTGAAAATGAAACTAGGGTAAGAATTCTAGTTACTCTATCAACCCATTGATTCTTTTTATTCCATGCTCATAGACAGTATGACCCTCTACATATGTCTTATTCTTTTACCATTGATAACAAGAAAAGTTTTAATTTTGGGGCGAGAAAAAATTTAAATCTATTTCTATCAGGAAAATCATAACATAAAGTATCAGTTATTGATGTTACTATACTACTGTGAACCACAGTGGCTCAGATGGTAAAGCATCTGCCTACAGTGAAGGAGACCTGGGTTCAATCCCTTGGTTGGGAAGATCTCCTGGAGAAGGAAATGGCAACCCACTCCAGTATTCTTGCCTGGAAAATCCCGTGGATGGAGGAGCCTGGTGGGCTACAGTCCATGGGGTCTCAAAAATCAGACATGACTGAGTGACTTCACTTCACTTTCACTTTATGGTACTATAAGAATATAGAGTTAATGCCAGATTGTTTGTTTGTTCAGTCGCCAAGTCGTGTCTGGCTCTTTCTGACCCAAAGCACTGCAGCATGACAGGCTTTCCTGTCCCTCACCATACCCCGGAGTTTGCCCAAGTTCATGGCTATTGCATTGATGATGCCATCCAGCCATCTCATCCTCTGTTGCCCTCTTCTCCTCCTGCCTTCAATCTTTCCCAGCATCAGGGTCTTCTCCAGTGAGTCAGCTCTTCACATCTGGTGGCCAAAGTATTGGAGCTTCAGCTTCAGCATCAGTCCTTCCAATGAACACCCAGGACTGATCTCCTTTAGGATGGACTGGTTGGATCTCCTTGCAGTCCAAGGGACTCTCAAGAGTCTTCTCCAACACCACAGTTCAAAAGCATCAATTCGTTGGCACTCAGCCTTTTTTATGGTCCAACTCTCACATCCATACATAAGTTCTGGAAAAGCCATTGCTTTGACTATATAGACTGTGATAAAAAGTTTAAATAGATGTTTGATAGCATGTGTAAGGCAGCACTGCTAATTATAACTTACCTTAGTTTTAAGAAATATGTTTAACTCTTTCACCTACATTATTGCAATCAATCAGAACCCATATTGTTTTCTTCCTTTGCAACCCCAATTTTAGTTATGCTATGCCAGCCAAAAAAAGAAAAAAAAAAAGCCTACTTCCCCACATCACTAAAAAATGAATAAATTAAAAAACAGAAGCATTTTATGTAAGAAATATATCCTCTATTTATCTTCCATTCCATACAAAGATATATTTGTATGGTATTTGTGTGAAACTCTTCTAGAACTTGCCATTATAAGATTTAAGGTTGGTTATTTAATGTGTCTCTTACCAGCTGTTTGATCTGGGGAATATTTAAAATCTATATGAACCTCTGCATACCCATCTATGAATAGTATTACCTGCTTCAGAGAATGGCTGTATGAAACAAGAACATATATGAAAGCACTTAGATTTCCAGAGCCTAACACAAAATAGGTACACAGTAAATGTTTGGTGAATTACACAGTATTCCCAAATTTAGTTGTCTATCATTTCCCACCTTCGTTTTCCCCAGCCTTGCAGAGAAACAGAATATTTATCCTACAAAAATATGTTAAACCTGTAGTAACTCTGCTTTCATGTAGTAAAGTTAGCTACATATAAACTTTTCATGTAGTGAAGTTAACCTCCAGGGTAGAGAATTTGTTTTACTTTTTTTTTCTTTCTTCATCCATAATTTTTTTTTTTTTTTTGTATTTTTCTATACTCACCATTGAATCTCTCTTTCTCTAGGAACCTCAGCTTTGGCCTGCCTCCCTATATATCTATGTATTTTTCTCACTAAAGAAATTATGTGAAATGAATACTAATTGGTAGTAAATATACTTCTAGTAACAGCATTATGGAACTCAACATATAACAGAATGAGAATACAGATGGCACAATCATGTGAGATATCCTTGCTTCCATGGATTGGTGTGTAGTATAGGGTATCCAGCACAACAATGAAGCTAGAAAATTTAAATGCATATTTCCACTATAGATCTACCAAATGAAAATATACTTCTGCTAATGTGAAGGATTGCAAAGCAATTCCCATTGCTATTCTAAGATTCAGAATCTTGGAATGTGTCTGGAGCTTCCCTGGTGGCTCAGAGGTAAAGTGTCTGCCTGGAATGTGGGAGACCTGAGTTCGATCCCTGGGTCGGGAAGATCCCCTGGAGAAGGAAATGGCAACCCGCTGCAGTACTCTTGCCTGGAGAATCCCATGGAGGGAGGAGCCAGGTGGGCTACAGTCCACTGGGTCACAAAGAGTCGGACACGACTGAGCGACTTCACTTCAATGCATTGGAAAGGTTATACAAGACTATGGCCAAAATGAATTGTTGCCACATTATTGGCAAATTCAGTGAGACATTGGTTTTGCTTGAATTTAAATGAAGTATAGCGTAGCATTAACTCAGATTGCCTCAATAGAGTTTCTTTTGTTCATTCATTCAAGTATTTAGAAAGTATTCTGCCTCTGATTTCCTTTCCTTTTCTTCTTCATTTCTAATAGCGTGCATTTAGATTTCAGCTAATTCAGTTTCTCTAAATCTAACCAATATTGCAATATATATGGTTTACATATTTAATACATGCAAATTCATGATTACCTAAAATAATACTAATGTGTATAATATGACTATTAAAATTATTAAGAATGCAGTGTATATTTAATCAGTATATAAATGTACATATATGCAATTACACATTTTTCTCAAATGCAATAATCAGTGCATCTGTGGATTAAGATGTATCTTTTTCTGTAACTCTCTTTAATTCAGAATGTCTTAATGTAAAAGAAATAGAAGGTATGAGGACATAGGATTTCTCTTTTAAGACAAAGATGTTTCTGTTTAGTAGGTATATTTGGACTGCCTGAACTTTGAGAAGGAATTGTTCTTCCATAGTCTAAAGCAGGGAACCCAACAGAAGCAAGGGTGGAATTCCTCCAGGTTTGGGGAGCCCCAACTTCACTGTTCAAAAGGATTTTGAGTTCAGTCTGAAGCACTGTTTGTCTCCCAGCTGAAGATCACTAAACTTCAGCTACATTTTCCTCACTCAGTTCCTGATTTTGCCCAAGAGAGTAAGAAGTTTTACCTTTCAGTTCAGTTCAGTTCAGTCGCTCATTCGTGTCCGACTCTTCGCGACCCCATGAATCGCAGCACGCCAGGCCTCCCTGTCCATCACCAACTCCCGGAGTTCACTCAGACTCACATCCATCGAGTCAGTGATGCCATCCAGCCATCTCATCTTCTGTCGTCCCCTTCTGCTCCTGCCCCCAATCCCTCCCAGCATCAGAGTCTTTTCCAATGAGTCAAATCTTCCCATGAACTGACCAAAGTACTGGAGTTTCAGCTTTAGCATCATTCCTTCCAAAGAAACCCCAGGGCTGATCTCCTTCAGAATGGACTGGTTGGATCTCCTTGCAGTCCAAGGGACTCTCAAGAGTCCTCTCCAACACCACAGTTCAAAAGCATCAATTCTTTGGTGCTCAGCCTTCTTCACAGTCCAACTCTCACATCCACACATGACCACAGGAAAAACCATAGCCTTGACTAGATGAACCTTTGTTGGCAAAGTAATGTCTCTGCTTTTCAATATGCTACCTAGGTTGGTCATAACTTTTCTTTCTTTTTTTTTTTTTTGATACTGAATCTCTTTTTTATTAGAATGTAATCATTTTACAATGTTGTGTTAATTTCTGCTGTACAATGAAGTAAATCAGTTGCATGCATACATATATCCCTTACTTCTTGGACTTCTACCCCCAACCTCTATCCCACCCAGCTATGTCATCATAGAGCATCAATCTGAGCTCTCTGTGTTTTATAGCAAATTCCTACTAGCTATTTTCTTCCAAGGAGTAAGCGTCTTTTAATTTCATGGCTGCAGTCACCATCTGCAGTGATTTTGGAGCCCAAAAAAATAAAGTCTGACACTGTTTCCACTGTTTCCCCATCTATTTCCCATGAAGTGATGGGACCAGATGCCATGATCTTTGTTTTCTGAATGTTGAGCTTTAAGCCAACTTTTTCACTCTCCACTTTCACTTTCATCAAGAGGCTTTTTAGTTCCTCTTCACTTTTTGGCATAAGGGTGGTGTCATCTGCATATCTGAGGTGATTGATATTTCTCCCGGCAATCTTGATTCCAGCTTGTGTTTCTTCCAGCCCAGCATTTCTCATGGTGTACTCTGCATATAAGTTAAATAAGCAGGGCGACAATATACAGCCTTGACGTACTCCTTTTCCTATTTGGAACCAGTCTGTTGTTCCATGTCCAGTTCTAACCGTTGCTTCTTGACCTGCATACAGATTTCTCAAGAGGCAGGTCAGGTCGTCTGGTATTCCCATCTCTTTCAGAATTTTCCACAGTTTATTGTAATCCACCCAGTCAAAGGCTTTGGCATAGTCAATAAAGCAGAAACAGATGTTTTTCTGGAACTCTCTTGCTTTTTCCATGATCCAGTGGATGTTGGCAATTTGATCTCTGGTTCCTCTGCCTTTTCTAAAACCAGCTTGAACATCTGGAATTTCACAGTTCACATATTGCTGAAGCCTGGCTTGGAGAATTTTGAGCATTACTTTACTAGTGTGTGAGATGAGTGCAATTGTGCGGTAGTTTGAGCATTCTTTGGCATTGCCTTTCTTTGGGACTGGAATGAAAACTGACCTTTTCCAGTCCTGTGGCCACTGCTGAGTTTTCCAAATTTGCTGGCATATTGAGTGCAGCACTTTCACAACATCATCTTTAAGGATTTGGAATAGCTCAACTGGAATTCCATCACTTCCACTAGCTTTGTTCGTGGTGATGCATTCTAAGGCCCACTTGACTTCACATTCCAGGATGTCTGGCTCTAGGTGAGTGATCACACCATCTTGATTATCTGGGTCGTGAAGATCTTTTTTGTACAGTACTTCTGTGTAATTTTGCCACCTCTTCTTAATATCTTCTGCTTCTGTTAGGTCCATACCATTTCTGTCCTTTATCGAGCCCATCTTTGCATGAAATGTTCCCTTGGTATCTCTAATTTTCTTGAAGAGATCTCTAGTCTTTCACATTCTGGTGTTTTCCTCTATTTCTTTGCATTGATCGCTGAGGAAAGCTTTCTTATCTCTTCTTGCTATTCTTTGGAACTCTGCATTCAGATGCTTATATCTTTCCTTTTCTCCTTTGCTTTTCGCTTCTCTTCTTTTCACAGCTACTTATGGTAAATCACTCCTTTAGTTAATGAGTATAAGTGCTCATTTAAACTGTGAAATATAGTAACTCTTTTTAGCTTAAACAAAAGCAGCACTGGTATCTTCTCTTAACTTTCTATTTTGGTTGATGATTTCTGAATTTAAAATTTTTTAAAGACTAGTTTTCTACTGATTTTCTTCAAACAGTTTATGATCTTAAAAACATGATACATTGCAGAGGAAAGATACATTGTTGTTTTACTTTACCTGGCTAAGGTTGGCATAGAAATGATAAAAGACTTTCATAGCAATTTGGTCACTTTTGTTGGACTGCTGAGTGAGCACATTTGTGTAATGTTAAGGGAATGAGCTGGGCTGTATATTATCACATAAGGTTTGCATTATGAGAACAGAATGTTAATAGAAACTAAAAGCACTGGGAAACAAGAAAACTCCAGATTTGTTTCTCTTTAGAAGAACATTTTGATTTCACTTCCCCCAAGATAGCTTCTTTGTCATAGTGCATATACTGCATTTTTATCCTTAAATAATGATTATCTGCTAAGGATGCTATTAGATGAGTTAAGTGGATCCAGCACTTCAAAAGTGTTTACACTTTCCCAATATTCCTTTAATTAAAAAAAATTATTTTAATTTAGCTTTCTTAATCTCTGTATTAATATTATTCTCAGTATTAATACTAGGACTGAAAACACAATGTTTGTAAAGTGTCCTTTGCTCAGCATTTGTTAAAGAAGGTACATCAAGGATATGTACATCTTATCTCTTGTCTCAGTTTACTTCTATCTTTGATGATGTCCCTGCTAGCATGTACTAGGAAGAAGACTAAATTTTAAATTGCATCAAGGCATTTCAAATCCATTGAAGTACTCAGTTTATATGTATGATAGACATATATGTCATAACATACAGTAAATTAAAGTTTTAACCTAAAATCAAAGATAATGCTGCGTGTCAAGTTGCTTCAGTCGTGTCCAACTCTGTGCGACCTCATGGATGGTGGCCCTCCAGGCTCCTCTGTCAAGGGGATTTCCCAGGTGAGAGTCCTGGAGTGGATTGCCATTTCCTACTACAGAGGATATTCCTGCCCCAGGGATTGAACCCATGTCTCCTGCATCTCCGGCATGGGCAGGCAGATTCTTTGCCACTGCACCCCTGGGAAGTCCATACACACAGTATTTAACATATTCTAAAAGGCACACTTAGCTTTCTAAGTGCATGAAGGCTAGGGACAACTGTTCTTGTTATTCTTGGACAGACTCGTTTCTTCTCTTTCTAGTTGTCATTAAAACTGGAACTTGTGCTTTTGTGACTTCTCTTTTTACATGTTAAGAATAGTGAAAGGAAAGCAATAACCAGATCCAGAAACAACTGTGTGTTTCTACAGAGAAATCACAAAATGAGGAGACTTTTCACCTCCAGGTCACTAATCTGAAAGCCTAGTCAGCTTACCAGGTGGTGCCTGACAGCAATGTCTAGGATACAAAAGTGCAAAATAAGGAGGTGGACTCACATCACATGGTTCCAGTCTCCTTTTTAGGTATTAAAAATGCCAAGGACTACAAGGACACTGATTTTCCCAACATATTTTTAAACTTTTCACACCTTACTTAAAAGTATTTTCTCGTGCTACCTTCTACAATTCTCATGGACCAAGATTTTTTATGTTCCAGTTCTGTACTCTTCAGTGCTTAAATAGGTCAAGTGCACAAATACGTGCACAAACTCATATGACTATGTTGAAGAGTCTGAATGTGTGTTTAGATTGCAGTCCTCATCAGGTCATTAAAATTGCTCAGAAGTTCAATTTAAATTTGTTCTTGTCTTTGAGATGACTATTTTCTGACCCTTCCTTTCTTCTTCTTTTCTCTTCTTTAATCCTTCCATCTCTTCACTTCCTCATTCAGGGCTAAGGACATGCATTTTAACTGATACAATATATGCAGTTAGAAGAGAAATTCCATATTTGCTTACCACTCAATCTACTGAACTACCAAGTATTTTTATATGTTCCAATGACTCAACCTTACTTTCAAATATGAACGAATAACCTTTCCTTTTATCTAAATAAGTCACTTCACTTGTGGATTTGACCATATCCCTTTTTGCCTGTTTAAGGAATTTGTTCTATTTATCCCCTCTTTTTCTGTATCATCAGTTTTCTGCTACTAAAGTTATTTTCTCATCAGCATAAATACACTTGCAACAGTACTTAATAAATGTCTGTTCCTTGAGTTCATCACCCTCAAGTCCTGCCTTATTTCTTGCTTCCCTTTATAGAAGAAATTTCATGAGTTTTTCCACTTCCTGTCTTACTACCTCACTTGTTCTGTCAGGAACCAGGACCAATCAAGCTGTCTTAGCCCCTTCATCCCTGAAACTACAATGCAAAAGTCACCCATAATCTCCATGTTTTGAAACTGATTGCTATTTCTCAAGCTTCCCCTTTGTAGATATGTCAGTATTATTTAATCTTTTTTTTTTTTTTTTTACTGAAAATATTCTTCATTTGGATGCCAGAACTGGACAGTTTCTTGGTTTTACTGTTGACTTCAGTGGCTGTTTCTTAGCTGTCCCCAAGCTTAATCTTCTTATTCTGCCTAGTTTATAAAATTTGGCATGCCCATGGGCTCAAGTATCATTTCTCTATTTATATCCACTTCCTAGCTGATCTCATCATCTATAAACTGATTACTTCACAAATTACATTTCCGTTTCTACCCTGCCTGCCAGTAGCAGACTCCTATATCTAAGCATTCACTCAATTTCTCTTCTTAGATATCTAATAGATGTCTAAGAACTAGCATATCCAAAACAAAATTCTTGATTCCACTTTCCAGCCTTTGCTTTCCCCAAGTGTCCCCTTTTTCATAAGTGACACTATGATTTACTCAGCTAAAAATAAAAAGGCAAGTAGTTGTCCTTGAGTTCTCTTTCTCTTACTTTCAATATCCATCCATCAATTAGACTAGTCAGGTCTCTCTTTGAAATATAAATCAGAAGATATTTCAAAAGGTCTGAGGACATAACACAGTGAAAAAAGTAGCCAGAATTTCAAAAACTTTGTGGCAAAAGTTAAAAGAGAAATTCCGTACTCTGAAGATTTTCATCTCTTGGTGGAGTGAGGATGATAATGATGCTGATTCTCAAGAACTGGAAAGAACTGCGATTAAATTAGAACAAAGAGCACAAGTGTAGGGAGTGAGATGTTCCTGTTCCTCTGAGATAAGAGAGATGGTGAAGGGAGTAGGCAGAGACTGATGACTGTCTAGTAGGATCTCAACCTTAAAGTGAGTGATCATCATTGTCCAGTTGACTAGTGGAGATAATAGAAAAAAAAAAAAATGTGGGGATATGGACAGGCTGTCATCAGTCACCTCAGTAAAGGAGGAGGCAAAGTTATCGCCGAGCATATGACTTGATGAGCATAGAAAGTATCTGAAACAGCTACCACGAGGTACCAAAGGAAAAGAGATAAAAGGAACACCGAGTAGCTAGGAGGTCCCAGTCTAGATGTCTCCATTGAATGGAAAGCATTGTTTTCTAGCCTGAAATGAACTTCTGCATTTTCCTGTACTGAGGGCAGCAGCTCTGACATCACCCCATAAGGGTGCCACAGAACTCCCTGTACCCTGGGCGACTGAATGAAGAATGGCATGAGAGTGTCAGCCTTGTGCAAAGATGAATATATTGATCACAGGTGCAGGTACTGAAATAGTCACACTCATTAGGGCTGTTCAGGGTCACCATCTTCCCTCTGAGTCTGTCCTTTTTATGCTCGTTCTTTACAACCCTTTTCCCACTTCAGTAGCTAACATTTTATTGTGAGTTTTGCATCTGTTTCACATATAAATGGGCATATTCTTATTTTTTAATTAGTTTCTGTTTTGGAATAAAATTATATTAATACATGTTAATAAATTAACTAGACAGCTTTTGTTTTCTATTTTCTGACAAAACATGTTCAAAATAGGAATTAATGGTTGTTCAAAAGCTTACATACACACTATTACATATATATACATATACATAGGTTTCATTTATAATGTATGCATCTATCTCTACTTTTCTTCTTTTCTAGTCCTACTTTAGCTATTATTGTTCTTACAATAAAATGTAAAATTAGTGTCTCTTTCCTTACAAAACTTGGATTTGTTTTTTTTCTTATTTTACTACTCCCAAGAATAGTTTTAGTACTTTCTTAAGCCAAAATAAATTTTTTCAGTGGTAACAATTCTGAGGCATTGTTCGTCTTCAAGTAGTTATTACTCCCACATTATATTATATTATAGTTACTTCTTTTTATAGAAATATTTTATTTATTTATTTTTAATATAAATTTATTTATTTTAATTGGAAGCTAATTACTTTACAATATTGTATTGGTTTTGCCATACATTAACATGAATCTGCCACGGTGTACATGTGTCCCCCATCCTGAACCCCCTCCCACCTCCCTCCCCATCCTATACCTCTGGGTCATCCCAGTGCACCAGCCCTGAGAACCCTGTATCATGCATTGAACCTGGGCTGGCGATTCGTTTCACATGTGATATTATACATGTTTCAATGCCATTCACCCAAACCATCCCACCCTCGCCCTCTCCCACAGAGTCCAAAAGACTGTTCTATACATCTGTATCTCTTTTGCTGTCTTGCATACAGGGTTATCGTTACCATCTTTCTAAATTCCATTTATATGTGTTAGTATACTGTATTGGTGTTTTTCTTTCTGACTTACTTCACTCTGTATAATAGGCTCCAGTTTCATCCACCTCATTAGAACTGATTCAAATGTATTCTTTTTAATGGCTGGGTAATACTCCACTGTGTGTATGTACCACAACTTTCTTATCCATTTGTCTGCTGACAGACATCTAGGTTGCTTCCATGTCCTGGCTATTGTAAACAGTGCTGCGATGAACATTGGGGTACATGTGTCTCTTTCAATTCTGGTTTCCTCTATGTGTATGTCCACCAGTGGGATTCCTGGGTCATAAGACAGTTCTATTTCCAGTTTTTTAAGGAATCTCCACACTGTTCTCCATAGTGGCTGTACTAGTTTGCATTCCCACCAACAGTGTAAGAGGGTTCCCTTTTCTCCACACCCTCTCCAGCATTTATTGCTTGTAGACTTTTGGATCGCAGCCATTCTGACTGGCGTGAAATGGTACCTCATTGTGGTTTTGATTTGCATTTCTCTGATAATGAGTGATGTTGAACATATTTTCATGTGTTTGTTAGTCATCTGTATGTCTTCTTTGGAGAAATGTCTGTTTAGGTCTTTGGCCCATTTTTTGATTGGGTCGTTTATTTTTTTGGAATTGAGCTGTTGGAGTTACTTGTATATTTTTGAGATTAATTCTTTGTCAGTTGCTTCATATGCTATTATTTTCTCCAATTCCGAAGGCTGTCTTTTCACCTTGCTTATAGTTTCCTTTGTTGTGCAAATGCTTTTAATTTTAATTAGATCCCATTTGTTTATTTTTGCTTTTATTTCCAATAATCTGGGAGGTGGGTTATAGAGGATCCTGTTCTGATTTATGTCAGAGACTGTTTTGCCTATTTTTCCTCTAAGAGTTTTATAGTTTCTGGTCTTACATTTAGATCTTTAATCCATTTTGAGTTTATTTTTGTGTATGGTGTTAGAAAGTGTTCTAGTGTCATTCTTTTACAAGTGGTTGGTCAGTTTCCCCAGCACCACTTGTTAAAGACATTGTCTTTTCTCCATTGTGTATTCTTGCCTCCCTTGTCGAAGATAAGGTGTCCATAGGTGCATGGATTTATCTCTGGGCCTCTATTTTGTTCCATTGATCTATATTTCTTTGTGCCAGTACCATACTGTCTTGATGACTGTGGCTTTGTAGTAGAGCCTGAAGTCAGGCAGGTTGATTCCTCCAGTTCCATTCTTCTGTCTCAAGATTGCTTTGGCTGTTAGAGGTTTTTTGTATTTCTATACAAATTGTGAAATTATTTGTTCTAGTTCTGTGAAAAATCTGTTGGTAGCTTGATAGGGATTGCATTGAATCTGAAGATTGCTTTGCATAGTATACTCATTTTCACTATATTGATTCTTCCAATCCATGAACACGATATATTTCTCCATCTATTTGTGTCCTCTTTGATTACTTTCACCAGTGTTTCATATATAGGTCTTTTGTTTCTTTAGGTAGATATATTCCTAAGTATTTTATTCTTTTCGTTGCAATGGTGAATGGAATTGTTTCCTTAATTTCTCTTCCAGGCCAGTATCACCGATGAACATAGATGCAAAAATCCTTAACAAAATTCTAGCAAACAGAATCCAACAACATATTAAAAAGGTGACCAAGTGGGCTTTATCTCAGAGATGCAAGGATTCTTCAATATTTGCAAATCAATCAACGTAATACACCACATTAACAAATTGAAAAATAAAAACCATATGATTATCTCATATGCAGAGAAAGCCTCTGACAAAATTCAACATCCATTTATGATAAAAACCCTCCAGAAAGCAGGAATAGAAGGAACATACCTCCACATAATAAAAGCTATATATGACAAACCCACAGCAAACATTATCCTCAATGGTGAAAAATTGAAAGCATTTCCCCTAAAATCAGGAACAAGACAAGGGTGCCCACTCTCACCACTACTATTCAACATAGTTTTGGAAGTTTTGGCCACAGCAATCAGAGCACAAAAAGAAATAAAAGGAATCCAGATTGGAAAAGAAGAAGCAAAACTCTCACTGTTTGCAGATGACATGATCCTCTACATAGAAAACCCTAGACTCCACCAGAAAATTACTAGAGCTAATCAATGACTATAGTAAAGTTACTTCTTATAACAGTTGAAATTCAAAGTTCTTTTTTTTTTTTTCAGAATACATTGAAAATATTGGTTACTTGTCTTTTTTGCCTCCTGTGTTACAGTTAGGAAGGTTATTATTAATTTGGTGCTTGTTGCTATGTAGGTAGTCTATTTCTGCCTGTGTGTGTTGTATATTGTCTTGCAATTTACTATTCTAAATTGTAGTGTAATATGCCTAAATTTGAAACTTTCTATTTGATATTTTTCATAATCAGTTTTAATTCTGTGAAAATTCACTTCATAATTTTTTAAATGTATCTTGATCTCTCCTTTTATGTTTCTCTCTTTCTGGTATTCCCAGTATCTAAATTTTGGCACTTTTATTTCTATGCTCTAAATCTCTCAGTATTTCTTTGATATATCTCTATACTCTTTTTTGTAGTTCTCTAGGAGAGTTTCTCCATTTAATCTTTGTGGTCAATAATTCATCTATTAATTTTACCAATTCTGCAAATTATTTTTATGACATTTTATAATTTCAGACATTGTATTTTCATGCTAATATATTCCATATGGTTCACTTATTAATGACTTGTTACTCTTTTCTCATTTACAAGTATTTCCCCCTTGTCTTTAGGTAGATACTATCTTCATTTCCTCCTATTCTAAAAATTTTGTTTGTATGAAAACTTTAACCTAAAAAGAATATTTGCCTTATTAGAGTAAACTTTTTTACTTCATTTTTTGCTATTGAAAAAAATCACAGTGTCTGATGGACTTCAGTCTGAAAATATACATGAAAGTCAAAGTGAAAGTTGCTTAGTCGTGTCCAACTCTTTGCAACCCCATGGACTGTAGCCCCCCAGGATCCTTTGTCCATGGGATTCTGCAGGCAAGAATACTGGAATGGGTTGCCATGCCCTCTTCTAGGGGATCTTCCCAACCCAGGGATCAAACCCAGCATTGCAGGCAGATTCTTTACTCTCTGATCTACCAGGGAAGCCTGAAAATATACATGGCTTTATCAAATTATTCATTAATTTATATTGTTTCACCAGATGTATTTTTTAAATTGATTTCTTTTTATCTAACACAGAAAATATATCTTCTGTCAGAGAATGATTATGGCTGTTATCATAATAGGCTTGTTTATAATGTCTTCTTTGATGATGAAGTGCATTGTATTTATTTGCATTTTTGTCATAACTCTGTACTATATATGTAATAAGGTAAGAGTATAGCTTTGTTAATTGGACTACTGAACAATCTTAGAAATTTTCCTAACTTTGGAAATATCTTCAAAGTAATTCAAGATTTTTCTTTGTTGCACATTTTCAACAGATTTTGGGAACTAAGATATATACTTGTATTACAAGAAAATGTATATTGTTTTGTAAAACAATTTGTTAATTAGCTTTATAATTAAGGTATAATCAAATTTGTTAATTCACTTTGTAATTTAACTGATATTTACTGTAGATATGAACTTGATGCTAGGGATACAAAAATAATGAAAATTTTACAAGCCAGATTCATTTACTTTTCTAGGATATCTTTTTGCAATTTATTTGATGGTGAAATGAAGATACCCATGAATGTGAGAATGATTAGATTTAGTCAAAGGAAAATTTGCAAATTAATTCAATGAAGTAGGTAGATGTTAGTTATCAGAGCTTTCTAAATATGGTCAAATGGAGTGTCAAGTAAAAAATAAATTCAAATTTAGATTGAGAAGAGAAACCTTATTTGATAAGATTCCTGCAATAATGGGAGTAGGTGATTGCAGTAGGAAGAATATGCTAAGTATAGGATCTGTAAGCATTTCAAAGGCTAGACAGAAAAGGGCTGTTCTCTTATAAGGAAGAGTAAGCAAGACTGGAAAGAATAGGATGTTGGTAGAAATGTAGGATGTGTGAGGATGGTACATTTAGAGACAGTAGACTAGAGAATGTTTTACTCTGAGGTTCTCCTCTTAGCAGAGACTCTGAAGGAAGGGTGCTGCTGCTGCTGTTGCTGCTAAGTTGCTTCAGTCGTATCCGACTCTGTGTGACCCTGTAGACAGAAGCCCACCAGGAAGGCTGAGGGTGAGTCAAAGTTCAGGAGCTTGTGGAAGGAGAGAAGCTTAGCTAGTTTGGTCACATCTAAGTAGCAGGTATTTTGTCCAGACTGGTCAGTAATACAGACAGTTCAGCTAATCACTGTTGTTGTTCAGTCACTCAGTCATG
Source organism: Bos taurus (assembly GCF_002263795.3). Classification (NCBI taxonomy): domain Eukaryota; kingdom Metazoa; phylum Chordata; class Mammalia; order Artiodactyla; family Bovidae; genus Bos; species Bos taurus. The sequence goes on along the minus strand of NC_037328.1, from coordinate 157,846,337 downwards.
TCTGAGTGACTTTGTGACCCTAGGGACTGCTGCATGCCAAACTTCCCTGTTGTTCACCACCTCCCAGAGTTTGCTCAGCTCATGTCCATTGAATCATTGATGCCCTCCAACCTTCTCATCCTCTGTTGTCCCCTTCTCCTCCTGCCCTCAATCTTTCATAGAATCAGGGTCTTTTCCAGCGAGTTGGCTCTTCACATCAGGTGGCCAAAGTATTGAAGTTTCAGCTTCAGCATCAGTCCTTCAAATGAATATTCAGGACTGATTTCCTTTAGGATTGATGGTTTAATCTCCATGCTGTTCAAGGGACTTTCAAGAGTCTTCTCCAATACCACAGATCAAAAGCATCAATTCTACAATGCTCAGCCTTCTTTATGGTCCAACTCTCACATCCCATGACTACTGGAAAAACCATAGCACCATAGCTTTGACTATCGAGACCTTTATTGGCAAAGTGATGTCTCTGCTTTTTAATATGCTTTTTGGATTTGTCACAGCTTTTCTTCTCAGGAGAAAGTGTCTTTTAATTTCAATCAATCATTAATGAAGCAAACAATGGGAATGTGGAATGTTTAAGTCTGACCCTGTTCTGGGTAAACAGGAGAGTGCTCTGAATCTTATCTAAGTAATGTGGGAAAGGGTGGTTCTTTGTAGCAAGCCATTACCAGACACAAAGGGTGGGGGATTTCCTTAACCTTTGTTATTTTCCAGGATTACATGACTAGGGTAAAGTTCAAATCATCAAGGTGGTGTTGAAGATAGAGATTTCTCAGTAGAAATATTTTGGCAGCTGGATAAGAAAGAGTGGTAGAAAGCTGATAGGAGGGTCACCAGCAGATTACCATGGTTCCACTAAAGTTAAAAATAGGTCGTTTTGATTGTAGTCACAGAGACAGAATGCATGATTTGCTGTGGTCAAACAGTACTACTCCTAGGCAAGTACAGAGCCTCTAACAGTAACAGTAATGCCTCTAACAGTAAGGAAAGCATGATTTTACAATGGAAATATTTGAAGGATATATTTTGGAGGACTAGATTTTCTATCAATGTGCTCTTAATGAAGCCATTAACACTGTAAGATGCTGTAGACATCATGTAAAAAGATATGAGAAGTTTCTTCTAGGACTGATGCAAAGAGCTGGTAAAAGGAATTGTTTCTCTTTCTCTTAAAACTGTATATAAAATGATTAAAATGGAAAATCTATTCAGTTCAGTTCAGTTCAGTCACTCAGTCATGTCCGACTCTTTGCAACCCCATGGACTGCAGTGCCAGGCTTCTCTGTCCATCACCAACTCCCGGAGCTTACTCAAACTCACATCCATAAAGTCAGTGATGCCATCCAACCATCTCATCCTCTGTTATCCCCTTCTCCTCTCGCTTTCAATCATTCCCAGCATCAGGGTCTTTTCAAATGAGTCAGTTCTTCCCATCAGGTGGTCAAAGTATTGGAGCTTCAGTTTCAGCATCAGTCCTTCAATGAATATTCAGGACTGATTTCCTTTAGGATAGACTGGTTGTATCTCCTTGCTGTCCAAGGAACTCTCAAGAGTCTTCTCCAACACTTCGGTTCAAAAGCATCAATTCTTTAGTGCTCAGCTTTCTTTATAGTGCAATTCTCACATCCAAACGTGACTAATGGAAAAACCATAGCTTCGACTAGACAGACCTTTGTTGGCAAAGTAATGTCTCTGCTTTTTAGTATGCTGTCTAGGTTGGTCATAACTTTTCTTCCAAGGAGGAAGTGTCTTTAATTTCATGACTGCAGTCACCACCTGCAGGGATTTTCAGTTCAGTTCAGTTCAGTCGCCCAGTCGTGTCCGACTCTTTGCGACCCATGAATTGCAGCACGCCGGGCCTCCCTGTCCATCACCAACTCCCAGAGTTCACTCAAACTCACGTCCATTGAGTTGGTGATGCCATCCAGCCATCTCATCCTCTGCCGTCCCCTTCTCCTCTTGCCCCTAGTCCCTCCCAGCATCAGAGTCTTTTCCAACAAGTCAACTCTTCGCATGAGGTGGCCAAAGTATTGGAGTTTGGAGCCCCTAAAAATCAAGTCTGTCACTGTTTCCATTGTTTCCCCATCTATTTACTGTGAAGTGATGGGACCAGATGCCATGATCTAGTTTTCTGAATGTTGAGTTTTAAGCCAACCTTTTCACTCTCCTCTTTCACTTTCATCAAGAGGCTTTTTAGTTCCTCTTCACTTTCTGCTGTAAGGGTGGTGTCATCTGCATATCTGAGTTTATTGATATTTCTCCCGGCAATCTTGATTCCAGCTTGTGCTTCTTCCAGCCCAGCATTTCTCATGATGTACTCTGCATAGAAGTTAAATAAGCAGGGTGACAATATACAGCCTTGACCTACTCCTTTCCCGATTTGGAACCAGTCTGTTGTTCCATGTCCAGTTCTAACCGTTGCTTCTTGACCTGCATACAGATTTCTCAGGATGCAAGTAAGGTGGTCTAGTATTCCCACATCTTTAAGAATTTTCCACAATTTGTTGTGATCCACACAGTCAAAGGCTTTAGCATAGTCAGTGAGGCAGAATTAGGTGTTTTACTGGAATTCTCTTGCTTTTTCGATGATCCAATGGACATTGGCAATTTGATCTCTGCTTTCTCTGCTTTTTCTAAATCCAGCTTCTGTATCTGGAAGTTCACATTCACGTACTGTTGAAGCCTGGCTTGGAGAATATTGAGCATTACTTTACTAACGTGTGAGATGAGTGCAATTGTGAGGTAGGTTGAGCATTTGTTGGCATTACCTTTCTTTGGGATTGGAATGAAAACTGACCTTTTCTAGTCCTGTGGCCACTGCTGAGTTTTCCAAATTTGCTGGCATATTGAGTGCAGCACTTTCACAGCATCATCTTTTAGGATTTGAAATAGCTCAACTGGAATTCCATCACCTCCACTAGCTTTATTTGTAGTGATGCTTCCTAATGCCCACTTGACTTTGCATTCCAAAATGTTGACTGTAGGTGAGTGATCACACCATTTTGATTATCTGGATTGTGAAGAATTTTTATATAGTTCTACTGTGTATTCTTGCCACCTCTTCTTAATATCTTCTGCTTCTGTTAGGTCCATACCATTTCTGTCCTTTATTGTGCCCATCTTTGCATGAAATGTTCTCTTGGTATCTCTAATTTTCTTGAAGAAATCTATGCACTTTTGTAAATCCTTGGTTATTAGAATTTAACATAAAGGTAAAAACTACTTGCCATACATGTCAAAAAATCAAAACAGATAACATTAAAGCAAGACATTTAAGTGAAAAAATCCTTTTCAAGCTAAATACCCTATTGACAGGCAAAAAAATTTGAAACTGAGATATAAAGTTTTATATTGTTGCTTTGTCTATAGAAATCAACTGAATCTTAACACAATATATATTTTATGAATTCCAGTCAAGATCCCTTCTGTCTGTCCTAGACTTTAATAGGATTAATTGAGCAGTTAAGCTGTTTTATTCTAGTCTTTCAAAGGAATTCAGACAGTTTTGCCAAAGATAATGCTAACTCAGTGATTGGATCCCACACACTCTCACTCACAGTTAGGATAAGGATATCAAAGTGTTTGGTGAAATCATGGAAACAGCAGATCTAAAAAGCTATAATTCTTTTGAGGGCAATGAAAATAAAAGGGAGAAATAGTTTATTGTGATTTTTAAAAGGGGGGAAATATTAAGTAGAACTTGTACAAAGAACTTCAAAATCTAACATTCAAAATGAAACTAAAACCAGGTTACTTGTAGGTCCACATATAGGAAAGCCATGTTTATTCTATTGTAATAATGTCCATTTTGATATGGAGTTTTATCTTTATAAATGCTTCCTTTAGCATAATTTATTGTGATTATCTCATTTTAGAGAAAAGTAACTGATCTCCCATTAAGAGCATAAGATAATGAAGAAAATCCAGGGAGAGAAATGCTTCATTGATCACTGGATGAAGCTTTCATGAAAAATCTCAATCTAATTGTCGGAACAGACTGATATATGCCTGCCAAAATTTAGCTCAGAATTTTATAGGTACTTATGGAAGTATATTGAGATACTCATTATGCCACTGGGATAGCTCAGATTGTTTGAGGTTTCCACTACATCTCCATCTCTGGAGTTTTCTCTCTTTTCATTGAAAGGACACAAAAAAGGACCTGTGGTTATCCTCATTCTGGAGGGGATGAGTGTTGGTACCCCCTCCCAGGCTGATACTCAGTCCCTGTACTGAGTTTTGTGATATCACAATATTGCCGTAATTACTGACCAGATACTTACTGAATAGTACTCAGCTCTGAAAATGACTTCTGAATAGGTTTCTTTAAAATCCTCTTAGAATAGAGAGTGTCAGTAAATTTCAAATTTCATAGCTTTCACTGTCAGTATGAATAGGCTGTATATGCCCATTTTTCCTTTTGATTCATTGTAGCCTCTCAGTGAGTGATGATGATGGTGTGGTCACTCACCTATAGCCAGACATCCTGAAGTGTGAAATCAAATGTGCCTTAATAAGCATTACTACTAATAAAGCTAGTGGAGGTGATATAATTCCAGCTGAGCTATTGGAAATCCTACAACATGATGCTGTTAAAGTACTGCACTCAGTATGTCAATAAGTTTGGAACACTCAGCAGTGGTCACAAGACTGGAAAATGTCAGTTTTCATTCCAATCCAAAAGAAGGGCAGTATCAAAGAATGTTCAAACTAATGTATAGTTGTGTTCATTCCACATGCCAGCATCATGAGGCTCAAAATCCTTCAAGCTAGGTTTCAGCAGTATTTGAATTGAGAACCTCCAGATGTACAAGCTGGTTTTAGAAGATGCAGAAAAACCAGAGATCAAATTGCCAAAATCCATTTGATCACAGAGAAATCAAGAGAATTCCAGAAAAACATCTATGTCTGCTTCATTGACTGTGCTAAGCCTTTGACTTTGTGGATCACAACAAACTGGAAAATTCTTAAAGAGACACCTCACCAGTCTCCTGAGAAAGCTGTATACAGGTCAAGAAACAACAGTTAGAACTGGACAAGGAACAACAGACTGCTTCAATATTAGGAAAAGAATACATCAAGGCTGTATATTGTCACCCTGTTTATTTAACTTACATGCAGAATACATCATGTGAAATGCTGGGCTGGATGAATCACAGCTGGAATCAAGATTGCTGGGAGAAATATCAACAATCTCAGATATGCAGATGATACCACTATAATGACAGAAAGTAAAGTGGAACTAAAGAGCCTCTTGATGAAGGTGAAAGATGAGAATGAAAAAGCTGGCTTAAAACTCAACATTCAGAAAACTAAGATCATGGTATCTGGTCCCATCACTTCATGGGAAAAAGATGGTGGAAAAGTGGAAACAGTGACAGATTTTATTTTCCTGTGCTCCAAAATCACTGCAGATGGTGCCTGCTACCATGAAATTAAAAGATGCTTGCTCCTTGGAAGAAAAGCTATGACAAAAAACCTAAACAGCGCATTAAAAAGCAGAGATAGCACTTTTCCAACAAAGGTCCGTCTAGTCAAAGCTATGGTTTTTCCAGTAGTCATGTACGATTGTGAGATTTGGACCATAAAGAAGACTTAGCTCTGAAGAATTGATGCTTTCTTATTGTAGTGCTGGAGAAGACTCTTGAGAGTGAGTCCATTGGACAGCAAGTAGATCAAATCAGTCAAACCTAAAGGAAATCAACCCTGATTATTCATAGAAGGACTGATGGTGAAGCTGAAGTGCCAATACTTTGGCCACCTGATTCAAAGAGCTGACTCACTGGAAAACATTTTGATGCTGGGAAAGATTGAGGGCAGGGGCGAAGATGTTTGGATGGTGTCACAGTCTCAACGGCTATGAGTTTGAGCAAACTCCCTGAGATACTGGAGGACAGGGAAGCCTGGTGTGCTATAGTCCGTGAGGTCGCAAGAGTCAGACATGACTTAGCAACTCAACAACAACAACAGCCTTTATTTTGACCTTACTCTTCAGTGCTAAATCACTTCAGTCACGTCCCACACTTTGTGACCCTATGGACTATAGCCCACCAGACTCCTCTGTCCATGGCATTCTCCAGACAAGAATCATGGGGTCGGTTACCACGAGGTCCTCCGGGGGATCTTCCTGACCCAGGGATCAAACTCGTGTCTCATGTCTCTTGTGTTGGCAGGTGGGTTTTTTGTTTGTTTGTTTTTTACCACTAGTGTCACCAGACCTTACTTTTAGCATTGCAGGACATTCAGGTCCTTTTTTGTTGTTGTTCCCTAGACCTGGTATTTCTGGATCTTTTATGTCAAGATTTTCTCATATATAATCCATTCTGAAGAGTTTGCCACATTATCAAATGCTAAAGCTCTTCTTAGAGCTTCCTCCATTGCTAATAAAGGGTGTTGCATACTAGTCTAGGCCCTCAAGGAGAGCCAGTGGATGGCTCCCAGATGGCGATTAGCAGTGTAGCTAGGAGCTGCATGCCCCTAATCAACATGTACCACAAGTGCTCTGCCCTTCTACCTGAAACCTTTGTCCATCCTCACCTTTAGCCCTTGCCCATTAAGAAAGTGATTGTTTACATACACTCTGAAGCTTTTCCTGTGAACAAAACAGCCGTTCTGTGCATCATCCTCTCTCTTTCAAGGGTATCTACCTCTTTTATATGGTTCATTCCCCATCTGTAGAGCCACAAATCCTTCTCTCTTACTCTCAAAGATGGTAAATTCCTTGAAGGCAGGGACCATGTCCTACTTATTTTTACTTTCTAATTGCTATAAATATCAACCTCAGTTGTGTCTAACTCTGCGACTCCATGGACTGTGGCCCACCAGGCACCTCTGTCTATGGAATTTTCTAGGCAAGAAAATTGGAGTGGGTTGCCATTTCCTTCTGGAGGGGATCTTCCCAAGCCAGAGATCAAACCTGTGATTCTTGTATCTCCTGCATTAGCAGACAGATTCTTTTACCAGTGTGCCACCTGAGAAGCCCATTCCTATAATGTTTGTCATATAACGTGGTCTCAAAATGTAGCTAGTGGAAGGGCAAAGGATTTTTTTTATAAGTGTTAGATATGAGTGAATATTGTTAAAAAAAAAAAAAGGAAAATAGTGATAAGCACTTATATCTCAAGTTAGGGAATTTCAGAAGACACTAACATTGCTATTTCTTAGTAAATTTTAAACGTATAGCCTCTTAAACACATGTCACATGACTTCTCCTGTGAAATGTCTCAGTTTGTGTACTGGTTTGTTTTCTTGTCTATGCTTAGTACTGATCCACAAAAGCAAAGAGCCCTTTGCAAATTACTGTCCTAAAATACAGTGAGGAAGAATATCAGAAGATGTCTTAGAATTGGGAGATTTAAGCAGAGAACATTTACAGTAGACACTAATTAGATCCAGAAGAGTGTCAGAAATGAACCGATTTCTCCCAGGAGGAGTTTTGAAATTTTGTTTATATGGCAAGCAATGAAGTTCCAATTGTTAGCAGCTACTTTAGAGTATTTAGCAATGTGGAGGAGTTAATGCAGGATCTAAAATTGTCTGACATTGTCTCGGGATTACCATCTTGAATTATATATTCAAAAAGCACACAAAAGTTTTGAGAGTAAAAAGAAATGTGTTTTATATGCATTCACACGAAAAGAACTATTTTAACTTCACCTGGTTTTCCCTTCTGTACAGAATTAAATCTAATGATTAGTCGTCATTACTTCAGCATCATCTCTGATCTCTTAGTGAACAGGATTTTAAAGTGATGTATGAGTTACATGAATATGAACCATGTTTTAATCAATTTGAGGTTTCTTTTTTTTTCTTTTAACCTTGAAAGAATTCCAGGAAAATTTGATATTAAATGTACTCATAACAATAAAAATGAAATTCAGAGCCAACTACTTTACAGCTTTTAATATTCATACCATGTAGATTTTCTTTAGTCATAACAGTGTAATTTAATTTTTAAAGCAAGAGCCTGGGCAGCAGGTTGCAAAGCAAGAAACTGCCATTCATTTAAAAATTCACTCTAAACTTCTTCTGAACTGACTTATAAATATCTGTAGGAAATTTGCCAAATTTCTGTTGGTAAATAATTTTAAAACTTGTATATGATGGATTATTCTAAAAAAGTGATTGTTGGCTTCAAACTTCTTTTACAATCAGGGCTAAAAAGGTTAAATTTATAGAGTAAAATACTGCGAAGTGGATTCATAGTACTTGTCAATGTGTTTACTGATTTTTACAAAAAAATTGAAATTAAAATAATTTAATGACATCTGCCTGTAATGTTTATAATGCATTTAAAATTTTTTATTTAGAGATTTTAAACTCCCAGTTGGCTTTAAATAATGTTTCTATACATTGTAAATAATTTATTAATTACAATTGTTTTCTTGATCACGTTTACATATCCCGTTTGTATTTTGTACATAGCCAGAGTTACTTACTTGCTTACTTACTTACTTTCTGGATCCCTAAGAAAGATAAGAATAAAAATGTACAATATATTCTTATGTTTTATAAAGAAATTTAAAATGGACCTGAAAAATCACTCTTTCAGTTCGGTTCAGTCGCTCAGTTGTGTCCGACTCTTTGCAACCCTATGGACTGCAGCAAGCCAGGTTTCCCTGTCCATCACCAACTCCCAGAGTTTACCCAAACTCGTATCCATTGAGTTAGTGATGCCATCCAACCATCTCATCCTCTGTCGTCCCCTTCTCCTTCTGCCAGCATCAGGGTCTTTTCCAATGAGTCAGTTCTTCACCTTAGTTGGCCAAAAATTGGGAGTTTCAGCTTTAGCATCAGTCCTTCCACTGAATATTCAGGACCAATTTCCTTTAGGATTGACTGGCTTGATCTCCTTACAGTCCAAGGGACTCTCAAGAGTCTTCTCCAACATTTCGGTTCAAAAGCATCAATTCTTGAGTACTCAGCTTTCTTTATAGTCCAACTCGCACATCCATACATGACTCCTGGAAAAACCATAGCTTTGACTAGACCTTTGTCAGCAAAGTAATGTCTCTGCTTTTTAATATGCTACCTAGGTTGATAGCTTTTCTTCCAAGGAACAAGTGTCTTTTAATTTCATTGCTATCGTCACCATCTGCAGTGATTTTGGAGCCCAGGAAAGTAAAGTCTGTCACTGTATCCATTGTTTCCCCATCTATTTGCTATGAAATGATGGTACTGGATGCCATGATCTTAGTTTTCTGAATGTTGTTTTAAGCCAGCTTTTTCACTCTCCTCTTTCGCTTTCATCAAGAAGCTCTTTAGTTCTTTGCTTTCTGCCATAGTGTGCTGTCATCTGCATATCTGAGGTTATTGATATTTCTCCTGGCAATCTTGATTCCAGCTTGTGCTTCATATCCAGCCTGGCATTTTGTATGATGTACTCTGCATATAAGTTGAATAAGCAGGGTGACAATATACAGCCTTGACATACTCCTTTCCCAATTTGGAGCCTTTCTGTTGTTCCACATCCAGTTCTAACTGTTGCTTCTTGACCTGCATACAGATTTCTCAGGAGGCAGGTCAGGTGGTCTTTGTTCCCATCTCTTTAAGAATTGACCACAGCTTGTTGTGATCTACACTGTCAAAGGTTTTAGCATGGTCAAGAGGGCAGAAGTAGATGCTTTTCTGGAACTCTTCCTTTTTCAATGATCCAATGGATGTTGACAATTTGATCCCTGGTTCCTCTGCCTTTTCTAAATCCAGTTTGAACATCTGGAAGTTCTTGGTTCACGTACTGTTGAAGCCTGGCTTGGAGAATTTTGAGCATGACTTTCCTAGCCTGTGAGATAAGTGTAATTGGGCGGTAGTTTGAACATTCTTTGGCATTGCCTTTCTTTGGGCACACTTACCTTTCCCCATATATGATTAGGTGATCTGTTTCTTCATCCAGCTTTAGTTTTTTTCATACTTTCAAGATGTTGCTCCTCTGTCTTTTAGTTTGCAATGTTTCAGATGTGAAAGCTGCTGCAATCCTAATCTTTGTTCCTCTATACATAATGTCTTCTTTTCTGACCGCTTTTAAGATTTTCTCTTCATTCTTAGTATTGGTTTCTTCATTTTTCCAGAGAAGTTGAATCTTACATTTGGATATATTATATTTCTTTACTGAATGTTTTTATTTTTTTCTGCAAGTTTTTGATCTTCACTTATTCCTTGAGGATAGCAAACATGTCTATTAGCTTCTAGGTGAAAAGTACTTCTTGGGCAGATACAGAAATATTTGGTCTTTATTATATTACTTTGCATCTTGAATAATGTCTGGCACTGGTGGTCAGTAAATAATTTCTGACTACATATTCAGTATTAATAGTGTATATCATGAGAAGATTAGTAAAGTATGAGGTGAATAACAGAGTGATACTATTGTGTCATTATCTACAAAACAGTGCCTAATAATAATAGTTTATAATTCAGTTAACTATTTTAATTTTCCTTTAGAAGTAGTAATATAAGGACATAAACAGCAGTAATTTCACTGTAAAAATGACTTTATGATAAAGATTAATTTCTCTGTTGTGCTTTAATTGCTGTGTAGATTTATGGAGAGTGCTATGGACTGAATCCTTGTGTTCCCTCCAAATTAATAAGTCAAAGCCCTTACCCCCAAAGAAATGGTATTTGGAGATGGAGTCTTTAGGATCTAATTGGGTAGAAGGTACTCATTAAAACCTGACCATGCTGGCATGCTAAAGTATGACTCTCAAAATTCCAGCCTCTACAACTGTGAGAAATACATTTCTGTTGTTTAGGCCACCCAGTCTAAGGTATTTTGTTATGGCAACCTGACCACACCGAGAAAAAAGAAAATTGTTACTGATAACAAATAGCTAAAAATGTGGAAGTAGCTTTGGAACTAGATACTGGGGAGAAGCTTGAAGAATTGTGCCGTGCATGCTAGAAGAAACCAAGAGTACTTTGAAGGGACTGCTGAAGACAGTTCTGGTAAGAGGTCAGGAAGAAAGGGAGAGAGCTGGAGAGAGAGTCCCCATCTTCCTAGAGAGTCCATAGACAATCATGAACAGGATGTTAGTAGAAATACAAATGTTAAAGCCCATTCTTTTAAGGTCTTGGGGAAAAAAAAAGAACATGTTTTTGAACAATGGTGAGAAGGTGATCATTGTTAAAAAATGGGGAAAAAAAAAACTTGACTGAATTGTATTGTGTTCTAGTGTTTTGTGGAGGGTAAAACTAGGAATCACCAAAACTGGATATTTAACTGCAGGGGATTTCTGAGCAAAATGTTAAAGGGGGAGCTTGGTTCTTTTTAAATGATTATCGTAAAATGTAAGAAAGAAAGAAATTTGTTATGCACAAATTAATCAACACTTAAAGGTTTGGAAAATTCTCAGTTGATTCATGTAGCAGAGAATAACCAGGTAATGGAGAAACTGTCCTTTGATAAGATCAGTGTCTGTGTGATTCACAGACCTAGAGTAACCTAATCAGTTACTCTAACAGAAACACTGCTGGTTTCACCTGAAGGAAATGTTGATGGAATGAAATGATGAAAATATTTTAGATTTCTTAGATCCCACAGGATAGGACCATGCATCTATTTGGCTGTGAATGCACACTGTTCTTCAAGACTAGGGGCTCATCATCCAGATGGCGATTCAGGGATCATCAAGGCTCCCTCTGTGGTTTCAGGGATGAGGAGCTGGAAATGCCCCATTGCCTTGGTTTCAAAAGATAGGCAGCAGCTGTCTGGAGTATCATGGGGCAAAGAGTTGCCCAGCATAGCATGATGGAGGGGAGGGGGCATGATATTCACTTGTCATAAGGAGATGACTTGTTTATCCACCACTGCTGTTAATGATAATCCAAAACATTACCATACTTTTTACTGACAAGTTCAGGGAAAAGTTAACCTTCTTTTTTCTTAAATTTGCAAGTAAATATAATTAATGAAAGATGTATGAAAGAAACAAACACAAGAAAATTAAGGAACTTTGGAGAAATTCCATTTGATATATTGTTCTTGTCTGCTGTGCCACTCATAATATTGAATACTTATGTTTATTCTTACCCATTGTCCTTCAGGATATTTCAGAATATTGTTTATAAACATCTAAAAAAACCTTGCAGTTAAAATAATTTGCATAAAAGGGATTGGTCAACATTCCTTTATTTAAGCTTTACTATTTTATGTTTTTGTAGGGTATAAAGTGTGATTGAACTGAACATCAATTTGGTTGATCCTCATCATGAATCGTGCTTTTAGCAGAAAGAAAGGTAAGTGTACCCATTTATAGAACCTGGGAGTCAATTCAATATTATTGTGAAAATCAAGCAGAAATGTTAAGATATCACTTTTTCCAATTATCACATCATGTGACTCCAGAATGAAGTTAGAATAGAACAGAAACCTGCAAACATTGCTAATTAACCTTCTTTGGTTATCAGCCTAATCAAAGAGTGGAGTTGTTTAATATATTTAGTCCAGAAAACATGACAATATGTTCTTTGGAAGTTTTATTCTGTGGTGTGAAATTGCGAAAAATAATGATCTGACTTAAAAAGTTAGTCCTAACTTCACTTTTCATAGCTGTAATACTAAATTTCCTGAGCTTACATAGGTTATAGTGATTTAAATTAACTTACGTGTAGGTGTGTGTTTGCATGTACACTTCACTTTTTATTGAAATTGTATTAGGATTGATGATAAGTGAATTATAGCAATGAGAACAAAATAAATTTGTTATTAATTTTAAAGTAGAAATTTAAAACAAGTATGACTATATCATAATTATCAGTACAGGAATGAAAGAAACAGCTAGTTGCATGTTATTTCTTAAAGGGCAAGGAAACATGGCATTTGACAAAATATTTCATGATATATTTATAGGAAGGAGAAGAATTTGATAGTTTTATATAGTTCAGTAGAGTTAAAAAATGTATCTTGCCATTCTAGAAGGAGTTATTTGGTGGTGGGCACTGGGCTCTTTACTGTTTAACATACTATAAATGACTTGGGAGAGAATACTTAAATAATGCTACTCAAGTTCTTAGTGGACTGAAAGTAGGAAGAGATAACAGATGTGGAAGGATTATAGGTATATGGGGGGGAAATGATGAGTTAGTTCATAATCTACACTATAAACTTAACAAGATACTGTTAATTGCCAAACATGGGTTCCGAAAATACAACACTTCTATACTTATTTCTATATTGTTATTATTTAGAAAATGCAGTTAATTGCTGTGTGGGTAAAACATAGCTAAACTTCAATGTGTAGGTAAAATATGTAGGTAAAGCATGCAGAGGTAAAAAAGTCATGATTCCAGTTCGTTTTCTAATGAATGAATAATGAACTGTCTTGAACCAGGACATAGATCATTCTGTTCTACTCCATGTCCTCAGGCAGTGTGTTCTTGCTTTAAAGGATTGACAGATTGTAACATACCTGGTTGAGAAAGGCTAGGATGACTTCAATGATGATTCCAAGTGGAAGCATGGCTGAGAACCCATGGTATGGTCTTGCAATGTTTGAAGACCTTTTAATGTTTGAATGCTGTCATTGGGTTATGGAACAAAGTTTAATAAAGATTGGTGTAAATCATAATGTCATAGATTAAATGTAGGAAAAAAATTCCAATAAAATTTTGCCAAAATATAATGGAATTATTCAAAGTATTTTCTTTTTCTTTTCTGAAATGAAACGTGTTCAAACATTTGGATATGGTTCAGACGATTAATGTATTCAGTAGAGATTAGGTAATATGAAGATCTTTCAGGCACTTTTCAACCCTAGGAAACTAAGAATTTATTATTTTACTTATTTTTCAGAATAAGGGTAAGGCAAATGACATTTATTGTACTTTGTAGCTTGCTTATGATTTAAAACATATGTCAAAAATAAATTCACATTTCTTTTTATTCCCTTTACCTAGTAAAAAAGTCTGGAAATAGTTCTCTGAAATATAGAATTATTTTTAATAAAGTAATAAAAAACCTTACATCACAACTCATCACTTTAAACATGCTATCATGTTTTTTAAAGATACTTCTAGATCTTCTCTCTTTTTTTTTTTTTTCTAATTTACTCTTCATCTGAAGGGAATTTGGAGTGATTTTTAGTTGAGAAATCCCAAGAGTTGGATAGTAAGATGAGTAAGCAGTGATTGTGTATTTGTCTTACTTGAAGACAGTAGGAGTACAACTATAAGGAAAATTATTGATGTAGAGAATAAAGAAGCAGAAGCACTTGTTATTTCCTGTTTAGCTTCATTTTCTTTAAATTTCTTTTGGCTTCTCTTATTTTTCAAGTCTAATGATTAAATATCCTTATCAAAAAATTATTGATCAATATTTCACTCGAATTCAGTTGGAACTCGGTGCAGAAATTCTACCTTAAGTTCACCAGTCACTTCAAATGCTTTCATTTAATAAAGTTGTTAAAGAAAACTTCTTGGAGCCTGTGCTCCAATTTCAACCAATAGCACTATCTGTTGAATTTTAATTTGAGATGCAAAACTGGAATTTTATGAGAGAATTCATACCTCTTGACCATTGGGAACTGTAATTATAGCTCTAGAAAACATATAAGTCAAGTCATCTTTCCAATAACTAGTATCAACATATATTTCACTGTACTCTAAACAAAGAAAGATCATCTTCTATCATTGAAAACTTATCTTATTTCATATATCCAGTTTACTCAGTTATTACATGCAAACTTACTAAGTCATCTTGGCTCTCAGAAACCCAAGGAAAAGAGATTGTTATCTTAAACTTAAACATAATTTTCTTTTATTTTTATTAAATCTCCCAATTAGTAATTTGTCTGGTATTCTTTGAATTGACCAGGCATTTCACTGATTCTTTTTTCAAATGCTTTAATAGTTATTAGAATGGGTTTCCCAGGTGGCGCTAGTAGTAAAGAACCAGCCTGCCAAAGCATGAGACTTAAGAGACATAGCTTCAAACCCTGGGTCAGTGGGTTTGATCCCTCAGTTGGGAAGATCCCCTGGAGGAGAGCATGGCAACCCACTCCAGAATTCTTCCCTGGAGAATTCCATGGACAGAGAAGACTGGCAGGCTACAGTCCACAGGGTTGGAATCGGACACAGTTGAAGCAACTTAGCATGCTCACAGGCAGAAGTGCTCATAGGTTCTGAAAAAATCTGAATATACTAGAATTGCATCATTTTGGACTATTTTGAAGATCTCTGTAAAAATTATCTAACCTCATAATCATAGATTACATTTTAATGAATGTTTTATATCTTCTTTCTTTCCCTATGTTAGCTCACTTTTTGAATTTTTAAAATCCTATATTGTATTTATATCAAAAATAATTTAATTTAAAAAACAAAACATAGCACATGAATAAATGTGATTAAATAATTCAACTAGTTATACTTTGTGTTCTTTAACATATGAGTTGATATATTGATGAGTAGGTATAATTGTAGTAGAAAGCACTTGAAATTTCAATAATATTCAAATATAATTCAGTGATTTTCTTTTCATGAAAAATTGTATTCAGATATATCCATTCATCCATCAGCACTTAGTTTTAAATTTAATATATTCAAAATAGGTGCTTTAACTATGTTAAACTCTTATGATATGAGAACAGTGATGTTTCTTGCATCTTTCTAGATGAGCTCTAAATCTAAATACATTTTGAACACCAGATTCATTGGTCCAGTAGTCAAAGTGGTTTGACACCTGTCAAATATTTTGAAATGCTGACGTTTACTTTTATGTGAATGCTCACTATTAAGTTTGAGATTATATTTTATAATTTCAAGAAAAAGAACACATTCTAGAGTATCTATGTTCCTGTTTCTTCACCAATTCCCTGTATCTAATATCTTCTGTGGGTCCATAAAATGACGAGAGACCATCATCTATATTCTCTCTTCAAGGTCAGCCACATCTATCTAAGTTAGCGTATAGGTTTGTTCTGTTTTTTTTTTTTTCTTTTGTCAAAGTATAAATTACAATGACATTAACGACTCATTGTGGAAATCTTTCAGGTTTAATAAGTGCACTACCTATACGAGAGGTATGAAATGAACACGCATTAAATCGTCTGCACTTGGTGTGTGGGTGTAGAACTTTTGTCATTGTAGCAACTGCAGCTTATCCAGTGGTAATTTAATATTGTGATTATTTCAGTCTGTCACCAGTAACAGTTGGATATACCTACCCTCTTTTTAGGTTACTGCAATAGGAGACTATAACAAAGGCAGTATCATCAGTTTTCAAATAATAGTGTCTCATAGGAAAAAGCAATTATCTCTCTGCCTCAGGATAGGAATGAACCATCATATTCAAAGTTTAGTTAGACTTTACATCCTCCTGAACTATGTTTAGTGTCTTGGAAAAAGAGACATGAAAGTAATTGTGTTAAGGGGTAAAAAAAGAAATTAGATATATTTTTAGGTTTCCTGAAGGCAAGTCTTTGGTATTTTTATTACTTTGATGTATACTATTGTGATTATTTATTTTAATATGCAAGTGCAAGACTATTTTCCACATCTAAGTATAAATTATTTTTGAATTAGTCATATCACTATTCAGTACCGATCATAAAATCTATTATTAAAATGAAAATCCATACATGAAATAGAAGTTTTACACGTCAGTGTCAGTATATTAATACTGCTTTTTGAAGCCTAGGATGTATTGCTTCTCAGGATATTTCACCCAAGTGCAGTTGTCACGTATCCACTTCATCAGTCAGAAATAGCCCTAAATTGCACCATGAGCATGGGATTTTATAGATCCCTCATGTTTTGTCTTCAAATTTTTTTTGAATATTGCATTGTAATCCATAAACATGTTTCATATATAATGCAGTATCCTTTAAATGGTTTAAAATCATTAAAATTCCAGAAATGTATGCCATTTTCTCTGTCTTTACATTCCCCCAGTTTGATAACATATTAATGGTATTGAACTTGCTTCTGTTACCATCCTTTTTAAATGTTCTTAATTGAATGTTAAAAATGCTTTGTTAGTAACCTGATTTTTATTTTAGTGTGTACTTATGTAATATTTTTCATGGTAAAAATATGTCTTTAATTTTATTCTATTTATAGTAATGATTCTAAATTTTTGAATTCCCATGAGGAGTAAAATACTCACAAAAATCCACTTAAGAAGACATAATATATTTGAAGATTGAGAAGTTTTACTACAGACAATTGCAGTTTGAAAAAAAAAAATTTGATTTGTGTAAACATTAACATGTTTTCCTTTTTTCCTGCTTATATGTTCCACAAAATGTTTTGGAAGATATGTGGAATATATAAATTAAATTCAAAAATTGAATGAAAAAATTATTTTCTATTATTGTTGATAATGTATAATACAAATTACTTTCAATATCTTCTATTCTTTTAGTTACTTTTATTTCTATTATTCTACTATGCTCAATCGCCCAGTTGTGTTCAACTCTTTGTAACCCATTGATAATACCCTGCCAGTCTCCTCTGTCCATGGAATTTTTCAAACAAGAATACTAGAGTGGTTGCCAGTTCCTCCTTCACGGGGATCTTCCCCCTCCAGGGATCAAACTTGTGTCTCCTGCATTGGCAAGGTGGATTCTTTACTGCTGTGCCACCTGGGAAGCTTCATTATTCTACTATATTAATTTGAATCGTGTAATAATTTCAAATTACTGCATTTAAGATTATTTATATCTGAAACACCTGAGAGTTGACACTCAGTCGATGTTTCTCTAAATGGAGACTAAAAAACTATCCTAATATTAATGTTTAAGTGAATTTAGTAGATTGATTTATTTCAGTTTTGTATAAATGTAGTTGTTAGTCTAATGTTAAAATGTCCCCTTACAAATTGTCAATTCTTGATACTAAAGAATAATAGTCATGAGTAAAGAGCAGGTTACTATTTATTGAAAAAGTAATTACCAAAAACAACCTATAATTCATGAGACTATCAAGTGAAAGAAGAAAAACATAGTTATTCACATGATTGATATAATTACTCATAGCCCAACTGATTTTTAAAAATATATTCTTTAAAAAATTCAGAATTGTCTTATTATTTGAAAACTTATAAAAGAAAAAGATTTTTAACTTAAGGAGAGAATCTTATAATTACTTTGTGGTTATGTTGTTCTTATATCTGACTAGCTATTCTTTCTCACTTTAGCAAAACTGTCTTAGAATTAGGAGTGCTCCCACCCATATCAGACTCTTTATAAATGCTAATGCATGAATATGACACCCTTAGAACCTATGTTTTAATTTAACATTGTGTATTCTTCATTGCAGACAAAACATGGATGCATACTCCCGAAGCTTTATCAAAACATTACATTCCCTATAATGCAAAGGTAAAATAGTTCTATGGTATTATTGAATCTTATTTTGCTATAGTATTATTGCTAGTTTATGATTGATCTTAGAAAGATTGTTTATGCTTTGATATTTCTTAGTAGATAATCCCTGAAAAATCTTTGCATAAATAAATTTGGCAGCATATAATAAGGGAAGTTGTTTTACTTCCTAAATAAGTAGTCTTTTTATAATTTCTGTTTAAGTCACAAGTGTATTTTCTTCAAATGACTTTGGCTGTTGTTAAAATAATTTGCAGTATCATGGCCTATAAGAAACAAAATAACAAACCAGTTAGTTTCCTTTAAAAGTACTTAATGTTTCATTACACAGACAAATATACAACTAGTCTGGAAATGAGCTTCCGTTTTAATGAATGCAATTATAACACACAAAAAAGGGAGACAAACAGCGCTTAAATTATTAAGAAAACAGAGGAAAAGTGCATATTTTGTATGAATCTTTTGTTCAAGTCCTGCATTTAAATAGATAAATACAAATAATCCATACTCCATGCCTTAAAAGATTTGATTCACTGCTGTTATTGGAAGACTGTCCAAATGAATGAATGCCATTTACAGAAGGGTCTTTAAAGAAAGATGTTATTTTATAATTAATGAACACTAAACATAGAGTAGATTTCAGAGAAGTCTGTTTAAATTTGGAAGAGACAGAAGTGAATTTTAAAGAGTTGTATTTGGGAATAAGAGAGTGGGCCAGACTTAAGCAACTTCAGAAATGGCAGGGGAGGAAATAGAAAATGGTAAAATTATTTTTATAAACAGTGAACAGTGGATTAGTGGTATATAAAGATATTAGTTATGAAGAACTATTTCAGGAAAATTTTTCTAAAAAAATTACTGAATGGAGAGCTCTACGGGAAACCTCTAAAGCACTGATCTGAGTCTGAATCAGCAGGAAGCAGCATTTAAAAGGCCATCTAGAATAAATTCTTCTAGAGGGTTGCTCAGCAGTGAGCTTTCTAGCATGCAGCAACTATATGTTTTCTGCCTGACTGTGCAGCAAAGAAAATGCTCAAAAATGCTTTCTCTGTAAAATTAACATACTGGAAATCACTGTGATGCTCATGAATTCCCCTGTAAAGTTAACATGAGGATTGATTGCCATGAATTAGCATGAAAAGTTTACTTAACAGCTTAAAAAAAAAAAAAAAAAAAGAACAAGTTAATATTACCCATCTCTTCCACAGATATTCCTCATGTTAGCTATTGCTACACTGCATGAAATCCTCATAGAAAAAAAACTTAATGTAGAAAACTACTATAACTTTAAAGCCCATGCTCAATTTTTTTTTTCTGTTATCAATCATAATAGAATTATATCCTTCATGTGAAAGCACCAGACATTATTCACTTTTATAAACAATTGAAGTACCTCATTTTAAAAACTAGTTTATAAAGGATTGGAAAAATTTCACTGTAATTAGAGCTATCATTAACTCTTTGCATTGCGACAATGGCAATCCGCCTGTCTACATGGCTAAGTTGCCTGTGCTGATTCATGGGCCCATAACAATGGTAAGACATCCACACGAAGCAGAGGGGCAGCAACGTCGTCCACATGGGGGTCAGTCAAATGTGGAAGAGCAGGTTGCTTCCATTCCTTCTCATGTGGTCTCCTGAGTGAGACCATGTGGACCAAGCAGCATTAAAAGTATTTGAAGAACATTATTTTTTTCTGAATTTCCTTCTCTGTGGAACTTTAAAGATTGATTATTTACTAGTTGTTTTTGAAAATGTTTTCTGTCTCTTCTTAGAGTAGATGTCACTTGCAAAGCAAATCTATGTCCATAGGAAATACTTTGGGGCAACAGAAGTAAAAAACAGAATCTATAACCAGATTGCCTTCATTTAATCTCGACTCCAACACTAACTAGCTGTGTAGTTTGGGGCAAATTATTAACTTACTATGTCTATGGTTGTTAATTGGTAAATAGGGATAAGAGTAATTTCTCAATTAGAATTGTTATAGATAGAAAGGTGTTATATGAAGTCTTAAAACAGTATCTGGAATAAAATAACTACTACTTGTAAATGGTAGCAATCATTAATTTATCTTTTTTAATGTTTCACTGGCCTTACCAAAGTGCCTGTCTCACTCTAGTTGGTCAGTAGATGTGTATTTTATAAATTGATGCATAATAACGTATCAAAGATAATTACAAAATTGTTATATTTCATTGAGTCTCAAAATATGCCAGGCACTGTTCTGGTGTATTTTTACATGATTTATTATTAATATAATGATTATTAATGTTATCATCACTTTACAAAAGAGAAAACTAAGGATTAAAATTTAAATATTATGACTTGTCACAGGGCTTCTCAGGGGGCTCAGTTGTAAAGAATCCACCTGCTAAGGCAGGAGACACAGGTTTGATAACTGGGTCAGGAAGATCCCTTGGAGAAGGAAATGGCAACCCGGCCTGGCGGGCTACAGTCCATGTTGTCTCAAAAGGGTCAGACATGACTCAGAGACTAAATAACAACAAAAACAACAGGATTATCACAAACCTAGTAAGACAGAGCCAGGCTTTAAAAAACTGAAGTCAATATAACTTCAAAGATTTGCTTCTCTTTCTGTATGTCATCAGTCAATTCAGTCTCTCAGTCTTTGTGACCCCATGGACTGCAGCACGCCAGGCTTCCCTGTCCATCACCAACTCCCAGAGCTTGCTCAAACTCATGTCCATTAGGTGGGTGATGCCATCCAACCATCTCATCCTCTGTCATCCCCTTCTCCTCCTGCCTTCAATCTTGCCCAGCATCAGGGTATTTTCCAGTGAGTCAGTTTTTCACATCAAGTGGGCAGAGTATTGGAGCTTCAGCTTCAGCATCAGTCCTTCCAATGAATATTCAGGATTAATACCTTTAGGATTGACTAGTTTGATCTCCTTGCTGTCTAAAGGACTCTTAAGAGTCCTCTTCAACACCATAGTTCAAAAGCATCATTCTTCCATGTTCAGCTTTCTTTATAATCCAACTCTCACATCCATACATGACTCTTGGAAAAACCATAGCTTTGACTAGACCTTTGTCAGCAAAGTAATGCCTCTGCTTTTTAATATGCTGTCTAGGTTGGTCATAGCTTTTCTTCCAAGGAGAAAGAGTCTTTTAATTTCCTGGTGGCTGCAATCACCATCTGCAGTGATTTTGGAGCCCAAGAAAATAAAGGCTGTCACTGTTTCTATTGTTTCCCCATCTATTTACCATGAAGTGATGGGACCAGATGCCATGATCTTAGTTTTTTGGATGTTAAGTTTTAGGCCAGCTTTTTCACTCTCCTCTTTCACTTTCATCGAGAGGCTCTTTAGTTCTTCTTCACTTTCTGCCCTAAGGACGGTGTTATCTGTATCTGAGGTTACTGGTATTTCTCCCAGGAATCTTGATTCCATCTTGTGCTTCATACAGTCTGGTATTTCACATGATGTACTCTGCATATAAGTTAAACAAGCAGGGTGACAATCCACAGCCTTGACGTACTCCTTCCCTGATTTGGAACCAGTCTGTTGTTCCATGTCCGGTTCTTACTGCTGTTTCTTGACCTGCATACAGATTTCTCAGGATGCAGGTAAGGTGGTCTAGTATTCCCATCTCTTTAAAAATTTTCCACAGTTTGTTGTGATCCACACAGTCAAAGTCTTTGGCATAGTCAGTGAAGCAGAAGTAGATGTATTTATGGAACTCTCTTGCTTTTTCTATGAATCAATGGATGTTGGCAATTTGATCTCTGTTTCCACTGCCTTTTCCAGATCCAGATTGAACATCTGGAAGCTCTCAGTTCATGTAATGTTGAAGTCTCACTTGAAGAATTTTGAGCATTAATTTTGAACATTAATTTGCTAGAGTGTGAGATGAGTGCAATTGTGAGGTAGTTTGAGCATTCTTTGGCATTGCCTTTCTTTGGGGTTGGAATGTATCCATAACACTTCATTATTCATTAGTTCATTAAATGACTGGTATGTATAAGGTACTATTGCTAAAACTTGACTGCATGTTGGTGAAGTTTGAGAGCTATATTACATAGCTGATATATTCTTATAGAGCTTAATGTCATAGGGAAATATCTTTTTAAAAAACTCACATAAAAGGCAATCTTGTTCTTTCCCATTCAAGTCACACTTAATAGAATGCTATGGAGATTCATAGATTGGTAGTCATTCCTATTTTATGTAAGGAGGAGTGAGGTAGGGTTTCCAAGGGTCAAAAGAAAGATGGATGACCATTTCAAGCTGAGACATCTGGAAGAGGATGAGCTCTGTCAAGATGGCCTACAGCCATCAAAATGACAAGAGTTGTGCTGGACATAAAATACTAATGTGGTAAAGTACTTTGTCAGCCAAGGTTCCATCTAAAACACAGAACTAGTAGAATGTACCACCACCGCCCCCCGACACACACACACCGCCCCCCCCCCCACCACACACACATATAAACACATTTATTTCAAGATATGGGTTACACAACTGGGGATGGGATTCTGGCCAGCCAGGCATCTGCAATCCGTAATGAAGACCCTAAGAAAGCACAGGCTGAAAACTGCTGGGCGGGAACTGGAGCCTACCACAGGTAGAATTTCTTTCTCCAGGAACATAGCAGGATGGTTAGGCTCTGTTAAGACCTTTAAATTGGTTCCATCAAGCCCAACCAGTTTATCCAGAGTAAGTTCCTTTACATAAAGTCAATGATTATAGATGTTATTCATATCTACAAAATAAAGAAAGTGAGAGTTGCTCAGTTGTCTCTGACTCTTTGTGACCCCACAGACTTGGAGTCCTTGGAGTTCTCCAGGCCAGAAGTGGAGTGGGTAGCCATTCCCTTCCCCAGGGCATCTTCCCAACCCAGGGATTGAACCCAGGTCTCCCACATTGCAGGCAGGTTCTTTACAAGATGAGCTGCCAGAGAAGCCTGATCTACAAAATAACTTGATGGCAACTCCTAGACTAGTATTTTATTGAATAACTGGATAGTATAACCTGGTGAAGTTAATGCATAACCCTGACCATCAGAAGTACTAATGATGGACAAGGCCTTACAGATGAGTTGAGAAGGCTTTCAATAGCAGGAGAAGCAGTTTGTATAGTGAACTAATCAAATAGGAGTTTAGGAATATAAATCTATGGGGATCTGAAAGTTTATTTGGATCAAGAGAGAAAGGATGACATTAACTTCTTACAAAGTTATTTTAATGGTACAAGGAAATATTTCCAATTTTATATAGAGTAGTAGATAAGCATATAGTGGAAAATAAAGATGTGCTAAATATTCCTGGGAGAGAATTGATGCAACCAAGGAATAATTTGTTTATGGGGAAGAAAAAAATATATATCTTCATTCTGTCTGAGAGAATGATTGTATCGCTAAATGGTTCCTATCACTTCATTTTTGGCAGCCACTGGTTACAAATTAATCTGATAAATTTAGCAGAGCTGTTTAAGAATTACAATTCTTACTGGGGAAATATGTAGTAACATTTAAATGTTTTAAGTTTGAAAGTAATAGTTTTCTACGTTTATATTATAATTCTCTTAGTTTCTTTTTTAGGAACGTATTTTAGTTCCACATTATTTCATTTTTATCTAATATTGTATATCAAATACTCATTTAATATTCATAGTATACCTATTTCAGATCATATATAGATATAAAATATAGTAGTTGGCTTCAAAAGTTTTTTTGTTTTAATGTAGCATTCATTAGTCTTCTTTTCTTTGTTTTTGTTGTTGTTTTTATGAGCAGTGACAGCATTAATACTAATCATTGGGAATTCTACATATTTCCTATGTACCCTGTAGTGATATTTCTCAAATTGAACATTATGTTCTGTGAAAAAAAATTCGGTCATAAAATCAATGCAGTGGGTCATGTAGGTATGCAATTAAAGATGAAATAGGATAAAACAGAGAGAGAAAAAAAGAAAGTTTCAGAATGCAAAGGTAAACATCAATTTACTCAGGAAAATCATGGTTCATAATCTTATTGAGAGCTTGAAAGCCACTGCCTTTAAACAGTAACCTACCTATCAGTTCAGTTCAGTTCAGTCGCTCAGTCATGTCTGACTCTTTGCGACCCCATGAATCACAGCACGCCAGGCCTCCCTGTCCATCACCAACTCCCGGAGTTCACTCAAACTCATGTCCATCGAGTTGGTGATGCCATCCAGCTATCTCATCTTCTGTCATCCCCTTCTCCTCCTGCCCCCAATCCCTCCCAGCATCAGGGTCTTTTCCAATGAGTCAACTCTTCGCGTGAGGTGGCCAAAGTATTGGAGTTTCAGCTTTAGCATCAGTCCTTCAAAAGAACACCCAGGACTGATTTCCTTTAGAATGGACTGGTTGGATCTCCTTGCAGTCCAAGGGACTCTCAAGAGTCTTCAACACCACAGTTCAAAAGCATCAATTCTTCGGCGCTCAGCTTTCTTCACAGTCCAACTCTCACATCCATACATGACCACTGGGAAAACCATAGCCTTGACTAGACGGACCTTTGTTGGCAAAGTAATGTCTCTGGTTTTGAATATGCTATCTAGGTTGGTCATAACTTTCCTTCCAAGGAGTAAGCATCTTTTAATTTCATGGCTGCAGTCACCATCTGCAGTGATTTTGGAGCGCAAAAAAATAAAGTCTGACACTGTTTCCACTGTTTCCCCATCTATTTCCCATGAAGTGATGGGACCAGATGCCATGATCTTCGTTTTCTGAATGTTGAGCTTTAAGCCAACTTTTTCACTCTCTTCTTTCACTTTCATCAAGAGCCTTTTTAGTTCCTCTTCACTTTCTGCCATAAGGGTTGTGTCATCTGCCTATCTGAGGTTGCTGATATTTCTCCCAGCAATCTTGATTCCAGCTTGTGCTTCTTCCAGTCCAGCATTTCTCATGATGTACTCTGCATATAAGTTAAATAAGCAGGGTGACAATATACAGCCTTGACGTACTCCTTTTCCCACTTGGAACCAATCTGTTGTTCCATGTCCCATTCTAACTCTTGCTTCCTGACCTGCATATAGGTTTCTCAAGAGGCAGATCAGGTGGTCTGGTATTCCCAGCTCTTTCAGAATTTTCCAAAGTTTATTGGGATCCACACAGTGAAAGGCTTTGGTAGAGTCAATAAAGCAGAAATAGATGTTTTTCTGGAACTCTCTTGCTTTTTCCATGATCCAGCGGATGTTGGCAATTTGATCTCTGGTTCCTCTGCCTTTTCTAAAACCAGCTTGAACACCTGCCTATAAGTAGTACTAAAGACTTTACCAGCTTTAACTATAAATTTTGAAATAATAATGAGTAGGGGGAGTTTCTTAACAGAACAATTAATTTTTAATAGAAGAGATGCTTTTTTTAAAAGTTTAACCACATGTCCTCATTGAATATGATGTCTTAACGTGATTTCTGAAATGCACATACTAACATGGTAGGAATAATAGAAACATATGGTAAAGTGTAAATATAGATTCATTTGTGCATATGTACTTATTCATTTGAATTGAACTCCTAATTTATTCCAGATTCTGACTGAGACAATAGGAATTGATAAGTGAACCAAATAGATAAGATCCTGGCTTCCTGGGATTCACATATAATAAGCAAAATAATAAGACTTCTTTAAGAGACAGCTAATAAGGAAACAATGTGTATATTTTATTGATGCAGTGTTAGTGTTATTTATTCAGCATACTACATATTATGTAGGAAATACTTATTCATATAAATAATGTAGTATTAACACAGTATTTTATTTATTAATACAGTATGCCAGGCTGTAGTTATTACTATGTAGAAAAGTAAAGCAAAATGTTGAGGGTTGGGAGAAGTGGGAAAGAGGGTACTGTGTTACATGAAGTGGTCAGGGAAGGTCTCCGAAGAGGGCAGAAGCCTAACGGAAGTGAGGGAGTGAGGCCTGTGGCTGCATTTGCAGGTCAGCTGCCACGGGCTAGGTAGGACCATATTTGCTTAGCCAAGGACTAGCCAGGCCCCAGATGGTAGAACTCAGCGGATTATAGAGAAGTAACAGTAAATACATGTGGAGTAGAGCAGGAAAGTCAGAGTATGTCCTATAGTTCTTGAGGGCTCAGACCATGCTACCCACAAATATGCCACTTGATTCGTTTAAATAAAAGTTACTTAAAAAATCACAACACAGGAGGGACACCCTAACCCTCCTTTCTGTCTCCCTGAAAGCACTGAATAAATCTCTGGTGTTAAAGGTAGGTCCTGCCTGCTTGCATCTGAAGGTGGAAGGGCACCCATATTACCAGAAATAGGGGACTTAGAGGAGGAGCCTATATACACCAGCCTCGTTACTGCTTTAATACCACAAGCCCAACTTCTGTTTAGATTCTTTACTAACTGAACACTCCAAACCCAAGTTTCTTTGTCCTGTTAGTAGCTCACAAATTTATTGTTTCTTTGTCTAAAAAATATGAAAGTATAAAAGCTGCCTGCTGTGGACACTTTTTAAGTCTGGTCCTATTTTTGAGACCTCATTGTACATGAATTAAAATATGTTTCTTTTCTCCTATTAATCTGTCTTGTATTAATTCTATTATTAGTCCAGCAACAAGAATTCAAGAAAGGTAGAGGGGGGAAATTTCCACCTCTCCAGCGTTGGTCACTGTAAAATTTGAGAAACACTCAATTTAGAGAGTTTTGAGAGAAAGAGTGACAAGAAGTGAAAGAAGCTTTGAACAGAAATTAGCTGTAAGAGGCAGGGGTGAACACACATCAGGAGTCCAGTGGAGAGGTCCACTCAAGGAAAGTGACTGTGGCTTGATGCTGGGTAGGAGCTGAAGGAGAAGAGTAGTGGGCATCTGAGTATATTTTGAAGGCAAAGCTGATAAGCTTTATAGGTGGATAATGGATTAGCTTTCTATTGCTGTTATAATTGGAGAAGGCAATGGCACCCCACTCCAGTACTCTTGCCTGGAAAATCCCATGGACGGAGGAGCCTGGTAGGCTGCAGTCCATGGGGTCGCTAAGAGTCGGACACGACTGAGCGACTTCACTTTCACTTTTCACTTTCATGCATTGGAGAAGGAAATGGCAACCCACTCCAGTGTTCTTGCCTGAAGAATCCCAGGGATGGGGGAGCCTGGTGGGCTGCCGTCTATGGGGTCGCACAGAGTCAGACACGATTGAAGTGACTTAGCAGCAGCAGCTGTTATAATTAGAACATTTAAGTGTAAATTTAGAGGTAATTTTTGACCACCCTTAAGGAAGACTATGAGACTTGCCTGGTGGCTAAGACAGTAAGGAATATACCTGCAATTCAGGAAACCCAGGTTTGATCCCTGAGTCAGGAAGATCTCCTGGAGAAGAGAATGCCTACCCATTCCAGTTATTCTTGTCTGGAGAATTCCATGAACAGAGGAGCCTGGCGGACTTAAGTCCATGGCTACAGTCCATGGGGACACAAAGGAAGACTGTAGTTTTCCATTCCTCCCATCTTTTGGTGAGACTGCTAAACTGTCCTTTCTATAAAAACATGAAATATTGAGAAACTTTTAATGAACTTATTATTCTGTTGGTGTGAGATAGTCATTTCTCACATGAAGAATTGTGATATCGTTCACGAAAAACATTTATTTTTTAAATACTTTATTCTAAAATATATAACTCTCTCCAAAAAGGATGATGTATTTCTCTTTTTATGAAATACCTAGCTCTGTCAAAGAATATAAGAATGTGGTTCTAGAGAGATTATACTACTTTGCACCATATGGCAGTAAAGAGTCAGCATTCCTTGATTATCTGCTTACTGTGTTCCAAGTTCTGAAAGTGAATCAATCCAAAGCAAACAGAAACATGGATCTTGACCTTAAAACATCATGACTTCCTTGGAGAGAGAGAGCATGAAACAAAAGGTTTGGAAGAAAACTAAATAAACGATGACCAACAAGTAAAACACTAAGGTCATAGAGAGGTTTTAAAAAGAAAGACTGTCACATTTCATTGATTTCTAGAGCTATCATGATTTCATATATGAAGCACACATTATTTGCCTGTTGGTGTGTTTGACAAGAGAGAAGACTCAGCTGAACTGTGACCCTCTAGATCTTCCTCACTTAGTGAGTTGTGTAGTTTCTAACCAGGCTTTTTCAATCTTCACAGCCTGATCTCCCTCAGCATTTATAGCCTCTAAGCTCTTGGTTGGCTTAAAAACAAAAACAACAACAACAAAATGAGAAAGAAAACAACAAAGAACAAAAAACAGATGAAATCTCAGATATGACAGTGGTTACAACCTGTGTATACTAACGATGAGTTAGTTGAAAGCCATATCTTAAGCCACTTAAGTTTGAAACTTCTAGCTAAATGTATGCAATAGTCATTGATATGGGGAAATTAAAATCCAGATTTGTGGTATTGGTATGCTCAGTTGCAGCCCAGTAACTCCATTAATGCTATCAATTTAATAGACACATAGTAGCTGCAGTGATTGGAACAGCCACTTCTCAAACTTTTTTGTTGTTCAGTAGCTAAACCATGTCTGAAGCTTTGTAACCCCATGGACTGCAGCATGCCAGGCTTCCCTGTCTTTCACCATTTCCAGAGTTTGCTCAAACTCATGTCCACTGGGTCAGTGATGCCATCCAACCATCTCATCCTCTGTTGCCCCCCTGTCCTCCTGTCCTCCATCTTTCCCAGCATCAGGGTATTTTCCAATGACTCAGCTCTTTGCATCAGGTGGCAAAGTATTGAAGCTTCAGCTTCAGCATCAGTCCTTCCAATAAATATTCAAGGTTGATTGACTTTAGGATTGACTGCTTTGATCACCTTGCTGTCCAAGGGACTCTCAAGAGTCTTCTCCAACACCACAGTTCAAAAGCCATCAATTCTTTGGTTCTCAGCCTTTTTTATGGTCCAACTCTCACATCCATATATGATGATTGTAGAAACCATAGCTTTAACTATTTGGGCTTTTCTGGATAAGTGATCTCTCTGCTTTTTAATATGCTGTCTAATTTTGTCATAGCTTTTCCTTCAAGAAGCAAGAATCTATTAATTTCATGGCTGCAGTCACCATTTGCAGTGATTTTGGACCCAAGAAAATAAAGTTTGTCACTATTTCCATTTTTCCCATCTACAATGCTAAGATATGTTCAAACTACCTCACAATTGCACTCATCTCACACGCTAGCAAAGCAATGGTCAAAATTCTCCAAGTCAGGCTTCAATAGTACGTAAACCATGAACTTCCAAATGTGCAAGCTAGATTTAGAAAAGGCAGAGGAACCAAATATCAAAGTGCCAAAATCCACTGGATCATCACAAAAGAGAGTTCCAGAAAGACATCTATTTCTGCTTTTATTGGCTATGCCAAAGCCTTCGACTGTGTGGATCACAATAAACTGTGAAAAATTCTTAAAGAGATGGAAATAGCAGACCACACGACCTGCTTGCTGAAAAATCTGTATGAAGGTCAAGAAGCAACAGTTAGAACTAGACATGGAACAACAGACTGGTTCCAAATTGGGAAAGGAGTACATCAAGGCTGTATATTGTCACCCTCCTTATTTAACTTATATGCAGAGTACATCATGTGAAATGCTGGACTGGATGAATGAATCAAGATTCCTGGGAGCAATATCAATCACCTCAGATATGCAGATGACACCACCCTTATGGCAGAAGTGAAGAGGAACTAAAAAGCCTCTTGATGAAAGTGAAAGAGGAGAGTGGAAAAGTTGGCTTAAAACTCAACATTCAGAAAACGAAAATCATGGCATTTCGTCCCATCACTTCATGGCAGATATATGGGAAAACAATGGAAACAGTGACAGACTTTATTATTTGGGGCTCCAAAATCCCTGCAGATGGTGACTGCAGCCATGACATTAAAAGACCCTTATTCCTTGGAAGAATAGTTGTGACCAACCTAGACAGCATATTAAAAAGCAGAGACATTACTTTGCCAACAAACAACCGTCTACTCAAAGCTATGGTTGTTCCAGTAGTTGTGTGTGGATGTGAAGTTGGACTATAAAGAAAGCTGAGCACCAAAGAATTGATGCTTTTGATCTGTGGTGTTGGAGAAGACTCTTGAGAGTACTTGGACAGCAAGGAGATTCAACCAGTCCATCCTAAAGGAAATGAGTCCTGAATATTCATTGGAAGGACTGATGTTTAAGCTGAAACTCCAATACTTCGGCCACCTGATGTGAAGAACTGATTTATTTGCAAAGACCCTGATGCTGCGAATGATTGAAGCCGGGAGGAGAAGTGGATGAGAGAGGATGAGATGGTTGGATGGCATCACCAACTTGATGGACATGAGTTTGAGTAAACTCCAAGAGTTGGTGATGGACAGGGAAGCTTGGCGTACTGCAGTCCATGTGGTTTCAGGGTCACACACAGTTGAGAAACTGAACTGAACTGATTTGCCATGAGTGATTGGGACCGGATGCTATGATCTTAGTTTTTTGAATGTTGAGTTTTAAGCCAGCTTTTTCACTCTCCTTTTTTCACCTTCATCAAAAGTCTCTTTAGTTCCTCTTCACTTTTTACCATTGGGTGGTATCATCTGCATATCTGAAGTTGTTGATATTTCTCCGTGCAATCTTGATTCCAGCTTGTGCTTTATCCAGCCCAGCATTTCACATGATGTACTGTGCATATAAGTTAAATAAGGAGAGTGACAACGTACAAGCCTTGATATACTCCTTTCCCAATTTGGAACCAGTCCAATATTCCATATTTGGTTCTAACTGTTGCTTCTTGACCTGCATACAATTTTCTTATGAGACAGACTAGATGGTCTAGTATTCCTGTGTCTTCATAATTTTCCACAGTTTATTGTTATCCAGACAGTCAAAGGCCTCAGTGTAGTCAGTGAAGTAGAGCAGATGTTTTTCTGGAACTCTCTTGCTTTTTCTATGATTCAATGGATATTGACAACTTGATCTCTGGTTCCTCTGCCTTTTCTAAACCCAACTTGTACATCTGGAAGTTCTCAGTTCATGTACTGTTGAAGCCTAGATTGAAAGATTTTGAGCATTACCTTGTTACCATGTGAAATGAGTGCAGTTGCGTAATAGTTTGAACATTCTTTGGCATTGCCCTTCTTTGGGATTAGAATGAAAACTGACCTTTTCCAGTCCTGTGGCTTTTGCTGTTTTCAAATTTGCTGGCATATTGAGTGCAGCACTTTCACAACATCATCTCTTAGGATTTGAAATAGCTCAGGTGGAATTCCATCACTTCCACTAGCTTTGTTTGTAGTAATGCTTCCTAAAGTCCACTTGACTTCACACTCCAGTCAAACTATCTGGGTTCAAATTTCAGCCCCCACCCCCAGCTCTTATCTGAATTATGTAACTTTTCTGTCCCTCAGTATTCCCATGGACAGGGAAGCCTGGTGGGCTGCAGTCCATGGGGTCGCTAAGAGTCGGACAGGACTGAGCGACTTCACTTTCACTTTTCACTTTCATGCATTGGAGAAGGAAATGGCAACCCACTCCAGTGTTCTTGCCTGGAGAATCCCATGGATGAGGGAGCCTGGTAGGCTGCTGTCTATGGGGTCACACAGAGTTGGACACGACTGACGCAACTTAGCAGCAGCAGCATTCTCATTTATAAAATGAAGTTAATAATTGTGCCTACCTCATTGAATTATGAGGTTTAAGTGAGTTAATATAAAAACCCCTTTGGTCTGTGTCTTAGGTATCAAGAGTTTATTAATAGTTTTATTATAAGAAGTGTTCTGTCAACTCTGGAATTGGACTGGCTGTTATTATCTCTTGAGAATAAATTAGCCTTTGCACTATTATCTGAAAAACAGCCAAGTTCTTAGAATACATCTCTAAGCATGTATTCTGAGAGATGAGACTACATCTCCAAGTCCTTAGACTATATCATCTAATACAGATATCATCTCCTTTTTTACAAAATAATTGCATCAGAAACAGTGAGAGCAGCCAGGGTATGTATAGTGGCTAACCTGAAAATTTCAACTGGGAAAGGAATGGCTGGCTATTCCTGCAAGCATAGCAAGACACTCAGTGCTGCTGACATTGTAGGTTAATATACAAGAGATGGCTTTGATTGTTAAAGAAAATTACCATTGTAATCACACTTTCCTATTTTTCTGAGTTTTCAACAACTCCATTCTGAAACAGGATGTTAATGGGAGGATCATCTGGGTTTTAAATCAAATACAGAAGTATAAGGAAGTCCACATCAACCTTTTAAAACTGTTACACAGTTTTATAAGTAAGATGTTAATGAAGACAGGATCTTAAAACATTATGTAGTCTAATGAATCATGGTAAAAGAAGGTTTTTAATATAAACTTAATCATTTTACTAATGCTTCTCAAATTATTTTTAGTGAATATATGGTAAATAGCCCTTCAATGAAGTGTTAATATTGGTTTTTGACTTAGAAGAACATTTGAATCTGAAAAATAAATGGTATTTATAGCAAAGTCAAAACATAAATAAATAAATA
This sequence comes from Bos taurus, assembly GCF_002263795.3. NCBI lineage: Eukaryota > Metazoa > Chordata > Mammalia > Artiodactyla > Bovidae > Bos > Bos taurus. The sequence goes on along the minus strand of NC_037328.1, from coordinate 157,813,564 downwards.
AAAGGCGCTCCCTGGTGGTCTGTGGTAAAGAATCCACCTACCAATGCAGGGGACATGGATTGCAGTCCATGGGGTCTCTAGGAAGCAGCTGGGAAGACTCCACATGCCATGGACCCACTAAGCCCGTGTGCCACAACTTCTGGAGCCACTGAGCCTCAGCTACTGAGCCTGCACTAGAGGCCATGCTCTGCAGCAGGAGAGGCCACTGCAGTGAGAAACCTGCGTGCTGCAACTGGAGTAGCCCCTGCTCACTGCAAGAAAGCCCTCACCCAGCAACAAAGACCCAGCATAGCCAAAAATAGAAATAAATACTTATTTTAAAAGGAAGTCAGGAAATAAAAATATTCACATTGAACCCTGTGGAATCATTAAAAGTTGGGCAAAAGATACGTCTTTGTAATCAATGAGATGAATTGCTAAAACATTCAAAATAGTTTAAAATTCCAAATTTAGGAGATTCTTTACAGCAGCTTTGTAATAGGCAGAATCATTAGCATTCTCCAGTTTTGCTGGTTGTAGATATCAGGGAGGATGTAAAAAACATGAAGAACTCAATTGCATTCTATGTAATCCATTTTATTTGTTCAAAAATAAGTTTTTAGTTAGTCTCAAAACCACTTCAAAAAATCAGTTTTAAGTAATACCTTTAAGTAAATTGTCCTAGATTTTAGAACAAGTTCTCAATAATGCTAATATACACAACTTATATTCATTCCAAACATTTTAAAATCTGTTGAATGAGCATATAAATTAACTGTCCTTTCATTAAAAATTATATTTGTTGGTAATAATCCTGCATCTGTAACCATTTGGAAATGTCCTTTTATGTGCCACATCTTCACTGACAGATACTTAAAGAAACATAAAAAGCTGTATAATTTTTCCATTGCCTTCTTTAGAGTGGGAAGATATTTTTCCCACATGAAAAATGGGAAGCATTTTTCGTGTTAAACAATGTAAGGACAAATAAGAAGAATATAGTAAAAGCAGGAAGTTTGTTGAATTAAGACTTTACGGTTGGTATTTGCTTATAAAATACAGGAATAGATGGGAAAAAAAAGTTGACAGTAAACACTAAACATTCATAACTTCTCAATTCTTGAGATGAATTTATAAAATGAATTTTTGAAAATCATAGGCCTATTTTAACCCCCCCCCCAAGTTTTCCAAGGTAATTGAAATATTTCTTTCTAATTTTATTTATTTATTATTGTCATATTTTATTGAGACATAATTGACATAAAGCATTATTTTAGTTTCAAGTGTACAACATAAAGATTTGATATTTGTATATATTGTGAAATGATCACCACAGTAACTAAACTGAACTGAAACATTTGCTCAGTCATGTCCGACTCTTTGTGACCCATGGACTATAGCCCACCAGGCTCCTCTGTCCATGGAATTCTCAAAGAAAGAATACTGGCGTATCCTCCAGGAGTTCTTCCAACCCTGGGCATTTAATAGTTATTAAACATGATGTTGAAGATTGTCATCATTGTGAACTATTACTCTATATGAGAAAGCTCAGGTATGGCTGTTAGATATTACTGAACAGAAACTAAAAAATCCCATGTTAGTTATCCCTTATGTTTCACTATGGACTACAGTATCTTACCAAAAAAGATATTATATGTGTTACAGGTGCAAAGACTTTTAGTGTTGAAAAGGACTTAAGGAGTCATTTATCCCAGCATCATTTTCTTGATAAAGTAAATTGAAGCCCAGAGAGGTTAAGTGATTTGCTAAAAGTGTCCATAACAAGATAGTAAAATTAAGACTAGAAATCAAGTCTCCTATTCAACATTTGTTTTTCTTTCCATTGTAATATATGATTCCCAATTTTAAAGAGATAACCTACTTACCAGGTAGATGAGTGAAACCAGAGATAAATTGAATATGTATAGATGTCTACCTTTTGTATATATTAATATGAAATCTCTTCCTATATATGGAGAAGGCAATGGCAACCCACTCCAGTACTCTTGCCTGGAAAATCCCATGGACAGAGGAGCCTGGTAGGCTGCAGTCCATGGGCTTGCTAAGAGTTGGACACAACTGAGCGACTTTACTTTCACTTTTCACTTTCATGCATTGGAGAAGGAAATGGCAACCCACTCCAGGGTTCTTGCCTGGAGAACCCAGGGATGGGGGAGCCTGCTGGGCTGCCGTCTATGGGGTCGCACAGAGTCAGACACAACTGAAGCGACTTAGCAGCGGTAGCTGCTTCCTCTATAGGATGTGACTGATCCCTTGGACCTCATTTAAAACCAGCCAGAAAATAAAAAATGGAGCAAGAGTTTGGCAAAGATGTGAGCCAAGTAGATCAAAGTCTCTATATTGCCTCCCTGACAGGGAGGCCACAAAGTCTAACCTTTTGTATTTTATTTCCCTTATTGTGCTTTGCTTAATGGTATTTCTATTATAATCCTTGGATAAAATTGTTTCTGGTGTTATCTATCCTTAAAGGCTTCTTCATCTTGAAAGCCACCTAGTTATAAATGGGGATTTTCTGAATACGGGATACATTTATTATTTATATCATATTTCTGCATGGTTTTGTTTGGCAATATGTGTAATAATAAGAAAAACTTGTTCATAGCCAAGAATGTAAAAAAGGTAAAGTCTAATTTGGTCTCAAGTGAGTCAAGCAGTAACAGTCTGAACTCTGAAATATGAACTTAGGGATTTAATCTCTCTGTAATCACTCACTTAGAGCCAGACATTTCCTGGGAATGCGAAGTCAAGTGGCTTAGGATGATCACTCCAAACAAAGCTAGTGGAGGTGATGGAATTCCAGTTGAGCTATTTCAAATCCTAAAAGATGATGCTGTGAAAGTGCTACACTCAATATGCCAGCAAATTTGGAAAACTCATCAGTGGCCACAGGACTGGAAAAGTCAGTTTTAATTCCAATCCCAAAGAAAGGTGATGCCAAAGAATGCTCAAACTACTGCACAATTTCACTCATCTCACATGTCAGCAAAATAATGCTCAAAATTCTCCAAGTCAGGCTTCAACAGTATGTGAACCATGAACTACCAGATGTTCAAGCTGGATTTAGAAAAGACAGAGGAACCAGAGATCAAATTGCCAACATCTATTGGATCATTGAAAAAGCAAGAGAGTTCCAGAAAAACATCTACTTCTGTGTTATTGACTACACCAAAACTTTGACTGTGTGGATCATGACAAACTGTGGAAAATTCTTAAGAGTTTGGAATACTAGACCACCTGACCTCCTCCTGAGAAATCTGCATGCAGGTCTGGAAGCAACAGTTAGAACCAGACATGGAAACAACAGACTGGTTCCAATTGGGAAAGGAGTATGTCAAGGCTGTATATTGTCACCCCTGTTTATTTGACTTCTATGCAGAGTACATCATGCAAAATGCTGGGCTGGATGAAGCACAAGTTAGAATCAAGATTGCTGGGAGAAATATCAATAGCCTTAGATATACAGATAACACCACCCTTATGGCAGAAAGCAAAGAGGAGCTAAAGAGCCTCTTGAGGAGGGTGAAAGAGGAGAGTGAAAAAGCTGGCTTAAAAATCAACATTCATAAAATGAAGATCATGGCATCCCATCCCCTCACTTCATGGCAAGTAGAACGGGAAGCAATGGAAACTGTGGCAGAATTTATTTTCTTGGGTTCAAAAATCACTGCAGATGGTGACTGCAGTCATGAAAGTATAGGATGTTTGCTCCTTGGAAGAAAAGCTATGACCAACCTAGATAGCATATTAAAAACCAGAAACATTACTTTGCCAACAAAGGTCTGTCTAGTCAAAGCTATGGTTTTTCTAGTAGTCATATATGGATGTGAGAGTTGGACTATAAAGAAAGCTGAGCGCCAAAGAATTGATGCTTTTGAACTGTGGTGTTGGAGAAAACTCTTGAGTTTTCTTGGACTGCAAGGAGATCCAATCAGTCCATTCTAAAACAAATCAGTCTTGAGTGTTCATTGAAAGGACTGATGCTGAAGCTGAAACTCCAATACTTTGCCACCTGATAAAAAGAACTGACTCATTGCAAAAGACCCTGATGCTGGGAAAGATTGAAGTCAGGAGGAGAAGGGAAAGACAGAGGATGAGGTGGTTGGATGGCATCACTGACTCGATGGACATGAGTTTGAGCAAGCTTTGGGAGTTGGTGATGGACAGGGAAGCCTGGCGTGCTACAGTCCATGGAGTCACGTAGAGTCAGACATGGCTGAGGGACTGAACTGAACTGACAGGACTTACTCTATAGAGTTTTGCATTTTATGGAATGTTGTTATTGTATGGGGAGCTATCTGAAAGCATTTGTTTAAGATTTAAATAATTTTGGGTCTTTGTTGCTGTGCAGGCTTTTCCCTAGCTGGCGGCAGGAGGTGGCATCTCTTGTTGCAGAGCATGGCTCTAGATGTATGGGCTTTTAGTCCTCGTGGCTCAAGCACTCAGTAGTCGTGCACAGGCTTAGTTGCTCTGCAGTACGTACGATCTTCCCGGACCATGGATCGAACCTGTGTTCCCTGCATTGACAAGTGGATTCTTTACCACTAGACCACCAGAGAAGCCCTCAATAAAGTTTTGTTAAAGAAATACCTTTGATTTTTTTTTATATTGATTTGTTATCTGGCAAACTTGCTAAATAATCTCAGTAATTCTGACTGTTTTCCTGTAGAGGATGCATTTTCTAAGTCTACAGTCCTGCATCTGCACATAACTTCTTTCCTTTCCAAACCCTTCTCTCCTTCTCTGTTTCTTGTGCCTTTATTGCTGTAAGCCCTGGCACAGGGGCATCAGGATGGATGGAGGGGTGGGCCTTCCTGGTCTGACTGCAGACCTCAGTGAAAACACTTCACTGTTTCACCAAAAGGTATAAGGCGTGGAGAGGAGGAACTCGTTTGTAGCACCATGTGTTTGGGGGACACAATTTTACCAGCTGAGCTGTTTAGAAATCAAACTTTGAGCAGCCCAAGTGTGCCATACACTGTGGGTCTCCTGATGAATGGATGAAGGACATTCCTTTGTACCAACCATGTAAGAGTGCAGGAACTCTTTCTATCCTCCTGGAGGCTGGTTGCTGGACCCTTGATGGTTCTACCAGCATGTTGTACCCCCTGCTCCCCATCTAGCCAGGAAAAGCTCCTGACTTTCTGCCTCATTCAGCAGATGAGTGAAATGCCTCCCTGGTTCCATTGCTTTCCCTGGCCAGTTGCTAAACTCAGCTTTTCCTTTTTTTTAATTTCAGAAAGAACTCTTTTCTTTCTAGATGGCCAAAAATCTTGAATGAAAATTGAACTTTATAAAAAGCTTTAATCTGTCTCTTAAAATGGTTATGTATGTTTTTCTCTTGCATGAAATAATTTTTAAATGTTGAGTTAAGGTTGAATTTCCAGAATAAATACAACTTGGTAATTACATAGTTTCCTTTTTTTAGGAAATCTGTGCTAGATTTAGTTTGCTAATATTTTATTTTGAATATATGCACCTTTTTAATGAAAGATGAGATACAAGCTCACTTTTGTTGGAGAATGTAAGCTTCCCTCTCAATTTTCTCTAAGAGTGGGTAGAGATTGAAACATTTCTTTCTTGAATATCTAGTACTCTTTGCCAGTGACACCATGCCATGCTGAGGTTTCATTGTGGGAAGATTTTTAATTACATATTCTGCATTTTTAATATAGATTTTAAATTTAAATGTAAAAACTCTATGGTTTTCATATAGATTTTCAAGTTACCAATTTATCTTTGAATCAATTATTTTTATTTTTTCTTATTATAGGTAAAATTTTAAATGATTGGCATAAGATTATTCATAATATCCCTTTATTATCTGTTTAATGTCTGCAGAATTGGCAGTGATTTTTTTTCCATTCTTTATATTGGTTGTTTTTGTTTCTTTTTTTTAGTTCAGTCTGCTAAAAATGTGTCAATATTCTTTTTAAAGAACTAAATTTTGGCCTTATCTGCCATCTCTTTATGCTTGTTTTCTATTTCATTAATAGCTACTCTTATCTATATTAGCATCTCCCTTGATTATTGATCTTTGTCTTCTTGTTTTTAATTTAAAAAATTTTCCTACCTTCTGTGAGGGATGCTTCACTCAGAGATTTATTGAATTTCTCTCATTTTTTTCTAAGAACATTAATTCAGTCAGTTCAGTCACAAGAAAGTCACATATAAGATAATAAATTTCCTTCTAGTTGGGGCTTTAGTGAATACTTTAGAGATGGATTATTTTAACTATCCTTTAATTCATAGTAATGTATGTTTTCCTTTATGATTTCTTCTTTGACAATGTGTTATCCATAATTATGGTTTTAATCTTTAAAGAGATATAAGACTTTCTAGTTATTTCTCTTTTATCGGTTTCTAATTGCAGTGTGCTAAAGAGATACATTCTGAAGAATTTAATTCTGTAAAATTTAATTATAAAATAAGTAGTCTTCCTTTGTTCATGTTGTATATTTTGAAACTATTGAATTTATTTTTCTTGATGCTTAATCAAGTGTGGTTAAATCTTCAAAGTGTTTCATTTCTGTGTTGAATCTCTTCCTCAGAAGGGTGTTTTAAAAAACCCGCAGGATGTTATATTTTTCTAGCAAATTGTTTTGTCAGTAGAGTGTGTTTATTTCATCTTCCAAAGCAGTATTATTTTTCTAGTTTATTCATCAATATTCATTTGGATTTTCACATTTACTTTTCACTTTCTTTGCTGCTCACCACCTTTTGTCTTCAGGGTAATTCGCCTGGGATCACTTTTCTTCATGTGTGTCCTTCAGATTTAGAATTACCAGGAGGGAGTGCATTAGCCAATGGACTTACACCAAAGTAAGGTTTAGTTGTGAATCAAAGGTAAATACTGGTGGCATCACTGTTTTCTCACTCCTGCCCTGTCTGATACTGGCTTCACCTCATGTGGCTTCACCTGGGCCAGTTTGCCAGTGTCGTGTCCCAGGAATCTGGGTCAGGATGCTGGGTTGGACCGATTATCAATAAGTAAGAATTTGGCTCCATTAATGCTTTACATCTTCAATTTTATCTTATTTGACAATGACTTTCTTTGTTCTCATTTTTGCTTTTTATTTTAATGCCTTTGGCTGTAATTTTATTTTTAACCATTTTGTGTCATTTGGTTTCATAAGCTATGTCTTTTATATTTTGTATATTCCTTCACTCTTTTCATTTCCTGTTCTATTATTATCTTGTCCAAGTTTCCATGACTTTCCCCATCTGAAAATCATAATTCCAATATTTATCCTCTTATCATTTCAAAACATGCTTGATACTTTGTTTTTATAATGAGAATAAAGATATCTCAGATAACACAATATTTCCCAAAGTAAGGTGAAAATTTAATTTTATCACTTTTTCTTTTATTTTCTTTCTCTCTAAAAATATTCTATTTTGGTAATTTTTTACTAATAGGCGATTTTTTTTTTTTTAACTGGTAAGTCTTTACTTACACTGTGACCAGTTGAAGAATACACAGATTTGAACAAATAGCAAACATTTAGAGGACTTCAGAGAAGAGCATAAAATTTCTTTGAAGAAAATAGGAGTTACAGGAAAAGGTCAAGAGAGCCAAAACCAATTTACTAAGAAATTCTGAAGAATGTCTTAGAAACTGTCTGAAAACATACCTTTCTTTTATGGATTAAATAGGCACCATCTCTTCTGAGGGTCGTGATTCCCCACTCTGTGTCCTTTCACAAATATAGGGTTCTTGAACCAGATAATAACTATTAATTTTTAAATATTCTGATATTCACTTTATTTCCTAGTCACATAATTAAATATAAAATAGATTCACTCTATTATCTATTCAGTTAGTTCGGTTGCTCAGTCATGTCCAACTCTGTGCGACCCCATAGAAGGCAGCCCACCAGGCTCCCCCGTCCCTGGGATTCTCCAGGCAAGAACACTGGAGTGGGTTGCCATTTCCTTCCCCAATGCATGAAAGTGAAAAGTGAAAGTGAAGTCGCTCAGTCATGTCCGACTCTTAGCGACCCCATGGACTGCAGCCTACCAGGCTCCTCCATCCATGGGATTTTAGAGGCAAGAGTAATGGAATGGGGTGCCATTGCCTTCTCCATCAAGCTTTTTAGTGGACTTTAAATTGTTAAACTTTCTGTATTAACATTTTTAAATATATTTAGTACTTGATGTATATTTATTTTTATTCTTTGAATTCTCTTCTATTTGTTCAAATATCTTGATATTAAGCAATTAACAGACTTCTAGTTATTATTTATGTCTATCCGTCTGTCAGTTAATCAGTTAGGGAAGCTCTTTCAACAATTCGCTGATGTGTGATCGACTCACGAGATCATTTCAATCTGTGGAGATGTGAACCTACTGTGACGCAGACTACATGGCATATCTGTCAGTTAATAAATGTTGGATTGAGAGGAGAGAGGCACTTGGTTGTTAATTATGTGACGTATGCTTAGGCAATTATTTACCCAATTTTTAAATAAATTTTGTCTTTCTACAACATGAACTCTTCAGAGATATAAACTGACACAGACATGTAAATATTTATGAAATTGCCTGTGTTTCAATTCGGACACCTTTTCCTAATAAATGGCTAGAGAACAAACAAGTGTACATTCTTGAAATTCTGCCATAGATGTTCAAACCAAGAGAGAAAGATCCATATGTCCACCAGGGAGAAGAGGGTGAGGCGGCAAGAAAGCATCTCCAGGAGCAGGGGGCACTGGAACAGTGGCAGGCTCTTCCAGGTTGAACAGGTGTGTGGTCCATAGCAAGGCTGGTGGTTTGGAGGAAGGGAATGCTCAGGACTGTTGTCCCGGGAGAGAGCAGGAGTCAGGACAGATGGGGCACCATGGTGAGGAATGCAGCAATAATAACAGACAGGAGTAAGCATGCTGAGAAACATTCTAATGTTGTCCTAATGAAAAGATTCAACTCAGTTCAGTGTCTGAGATGTCACTGTTACTGCGGCTGATTATTGGGGTTCCACGGGAGAGCTACTTAGATCACACATGTGATCCAGAATGCTTCCATCAGAGTCTAAGTTCCTGACTGTAATTAATCACGACTACAAATTTGTTGATTTTTCAAAATTCCACCAGTGGATTCATTTACTCCTATGTCTTAGTGGCGTATGGTTGTCAACTACATTCACAAGTAAATATTCGAATGTACAAAGTACTTAACATTTCATTTATAGTGTTATGGTGACCTGCCGTGGTTTACACATTGTATACTCGTTGTGCACACATGGTTTACACACTGGATTGGTTACTTCAGCTGCTGTTAACTTTAACAACAATCTTGGATGGTGTCAGTTTCTATTTTTCTAGGAGAATTTAAAAGTCAATTAGGTAACTTAAGTTTTTCTTTTGCATTTTTGACTGATTAAAGTATAGAAATTAGGTTGGAAAATCCGTACTTGTTCTCCTCATCCAAAAAAAAAAAAAAATTGCAATTTCTCTGCATCTATCCAAGGCATCTTTTATACCCATCTGTAAATTTTTATGACATTCTCTTGTAGTTCTAGTGTGTCTGTATTGAGATGGAATCAAGGCTCCAGTTAGAAAACTCTGAAATGTCTGTCTGGGACTTAAACTCTCTGGGAACTCCTGAAGTGAATGTCCACTCTTGGAAGGGCAAAAATGTGGAAGACTGGTTAATTCTGGCCTTTTCAATAAATATTGTTAGACTTTGTTCCTGACAGATTAAGTAACAGGTAATTAACATTAAGCATGGCAATAGAGGAACTGAAAAGTTTTAATAGTAGACTTTGGCTGCATTTGTTCTTTACAGAAAGCTTATCATTTAAAAATTATTGTTAACATAGTTTTAGTTTTTTCTAGTTTATTTAATTTTTAAATTTCTAAATTTTATCTTATATTTATTATGTTTTAACCTAAAACTTCAGAAATTCCTAGAGATAAAAGATTGCTATAAAATAGAATACATGGATATATATCTTCATCATTTATGTAAATTACATATAAAAATCAATTTTTAGTATTAAATCTTCACATTTGCAGGTTGAGCAGTATTACTATAACAGGTGACTAGAGATGGGGAAGAATAAAATTAGTTTCAAACACAAGTATATATAAATGTATTTTTAAATATTGGGGGTATATGTATACATATAGCTGATTCACCTCACTGTACAGTAGAAACTAATACACCACTGTAAAGCAACTGTACTCCAATGTGTGTGTGCCTAGTCTCTCAATGTGTCTGACTCTTTGTAACCCTATGGTCTATAGCCTGCCAGGTTCCTCTGTCCATGGGGATTCTCCAGGCAAGAATACTAGAGTGTGTTGCTGTGCCCTTCTTCAGGGATTGAACCTAGCGTTGTGCTCTTCCCAACCCAGGGATCGAACCCAGGTCTTCTGCATTGCAGGCAGATTCTTTATCATCTGAGCCACCAGGGAAGCCCCTGTATGCCCATAAAAATTAATTAAAAGTAAATATATAACGCATTTATATAAGTAGATATATATGTATTCAGTTCAGTTCAGTCGCTCAGTCGTGTCCGACTCTTTGTGACCCCGTGAATCATAGCACGCCAGGCCTCCCTGTCCACCACCAACTCCCGGAGTTCACTGAGATTCACGTCCATTGAGTCAGTGATGCCATCCAGCCATCTCATCCTCTGTCCTCCCCTTCTCCTCCTGCCTCCAATCCCTCCCAGTATCAGAGTCTTTTCCAATGAATCAACTCTTCGCATGAGATGGCCAAAGTACTGGAGTTTCAGCTTCAGCATCATTCCTTCCAAAGAAATCCCAGGGCTGATCTCCTTCAGAATGGACTGGTTGGCTCTCCTTGCAGTCCAAGGGACTCTCAAGAATCTTCTCCAACACCACAGTTCAAAAGCATCAATTCTTTGGCACTCAGCTTTCTTCACAGTCCAACTCTCACATCCATACATGACCACTGGAAAAACCATAGATTGACTAGACTGACCTTTGTTGGCAAAGTAATGTCTCTGCTTTTGAATATGCTATCTAGGTTGGTCATAACTTTCCTTCCAAGGAGTAAGCGTCTTTTAATTTCATGGCTGCAGTCACCATCTGCAGTGATTAAATAGGTAGATATAGATATATTTATGATTGTTTGTGATCTCAATGTATTGTATTGAGTTAAAGACTTAAAAAACAAAATTGTCAACATATAGCTTGAGTTTTATAAATTAAAGCAAGTAGTGTATCTTACAATATGACCCCTTGTAGAACATTAGGACAAACCACTAATTTTCACAATGTGTATTCATGGCAAAGTTTCATCTACAAGCATCTGAAGTTACACACATACTGCACACACATACACACATATTCTGTTTACAAGCTCCTTCAGAGCAATGAGCCTTGGAGTGAAGTTGGGTAGAAGCTCTAGATTCAATTTCAATGACAAGCTGCACTTTCTGTCCTCACATAAAATCCATGAAGTTTATGAAAGCGTTGGTGTGTTGCGTCTCTGTGGCACTCTCGGTCATGGTACAGTTCAGGAGTCATTTCCCATGTGGTCCACTTTCTCAGTTTTTCAGTAGTGGCAGTAGTGTTTGACGTCCCCAAACCTATTATATGCAAAATGACAGGTGCAAGCCAATCCTGATGACTCCATTCTGAGCCTCCGTAAGTGCTTGGTTTAGGAGTAGGGGTGGGACCGACCTTGGCCATGAGTCTGAGCTGGAGGCGTCTTTTTATGATTGGATGTGGCTGTTGGAGGTGTAGCAGCCAATGCTGCCTGCAGTGTGGGAGACCTGGGTTCGGAAGATCCCCTGGAGGAGGGCATGGCAACCCACTCCAGTATTCTTGCCTGGAGAATTCCCAAGGACAGAGGAGCCTGGTGGGCTACAGTCCTTGGGGTTGCAAAGAGTCAGACATGACTGAGCAACTAAGAAAAGCACAGCACAGCAGCCAATGTGCTGCCAGCCTGAATAAAGCAGAGCCCGGGACTCTTGGTGGATCCTGAAGGGAAACTGACATGACAGAGAATGAGTATCTTTATCGTGTAAACTGGATTGCATTGATGTATTTTTTGTTAACAACAGTCAAATGAGTCCTAACAAGTTGAGTAAAATTTGATTGACTATGTTGATAGTGTTCCTGTTGCTGAGGTCTATTAATATCCTCCTGTATCCAGGAGCATTCAGATTTTTGCATGAAATGTTAGTCTCTGCTCTTGCTCAGAATTGTGCTTTTTCCTTTAATCAGTTTGCCATTTCTGTTTGATGGTTCCATGGCCCTGCACTCAACTTTAAGCATTGTTCATAGGTGCCACTGCATTTCTTATCGTCATTGGTCAGTGTCACAGTTGTATTGTGTTTCTGCTGCTGCTGCTGCTGCTAAGTCGCTTCAGTCGTCTCCGACTCTGTGCGACCCCATACACGGCAGCACACCAGGCTCCCCTGTCCCTGGGATTCTCCAGGCAAGAACACTGGAGTGGGTTTCCATTTCCTTCTCCAATCCATGAAAGTGAAAAGTGAAAGTGAAGTCCCTCAGTCGTGTCCGACCCTCCTCGACCCCATGGACTGCAGCCCACCAGGTTCCTCCATCCATGGGATTTTCCAGGCAAGAGTACTGGAGTGGAGTGCCATCGCCTTCTCATTGTGTTTCTAGTCTAGTCTAAACCAGAGCTGTCCAAATACAAGTGTTACTCAACCAGTGTTCTTTAATCACTTTGCCCCTTCAGTTCAGTTCACTTTAGTTCACTCAGTCGTGTCCGACTCTTTGACACCCCATGAACATCAACACACCAGGCCTCCCTGTCCATTACCAACTCCCAGCTCATGTCCATTGAGTCAGTGATGCCATCCAACCATCTCATCCTCTGTCGTCCCTTTCTCCTCCTGCCCTCAATCTTTCCCAACATCAGGGTCTTTTCAAATGAGTCAGCTCTTCGCATCAGGTGGCCAAAGTATTGAAGTTTCAGCTTCAACATCAGTCCTTCCAATGAACACCCAGGACTAATCTCCTTTAGGATGGACTGGTTGGATCTCCTTGCAGTCCAAGGGACTCTCAAGAGTCTTCCCCCTCACCACAGTTCAAAAGCATCAATTCTTCTGCACTCAGCTTTCTTTATAGTCCAACTCTCACATCCATACATGGCCACTGGAAAAACTGTATCCTTGCCCCCTTAATCATTAGAAATTGATCAGAGGCCAGAACAAAAATTCAGGCAAGAGTTTATTGGGGCCCTTGTCGCAGCAAGGGGGAGTGAGAACAAACAAGTTCTCTTGCTTGCTTGCCAAGGGTGGGGGTGAACTAGTTACTTTCATGGGGTGAGGGTAGGGGTGGGTCCAAGGGTTGAGCCTAAAGCGTGGCTTAGGTGTTTTGCCCATTCCTTTGGTGATGTTGAGTGCAGGGGGCACGCGCAGCAAACCTACTTTTGCTCCAAAACCCCTGCTTTTGCTCCAGGCTCTTCAATAGTGGTAGTTGGGTTTTTTGGTTTCTTTGTATCTTTTTCTCCAGAATTTGTGCTAACTCCCATACACCCAGTTATTTTTAGTCCCCTATAGGTTCTTTGTATTTTGTTGCCCAAGGAGAGATGTATCCAGGTGCATGCACTGCTACAAAAGGGTCCTAGTTTCCAGGTTTGTCTCACAAGGAGATCTCTATATGAAATGAAAAATTTCCTAATGGCCTCATTTAAAACAGAAACAGGGAAAATAAAATTTAATACTACGTTATTTGATTCAACAGACACAAAAAGTTCAACAACTCATGTTTTTTAGAAGAACTAGCAAAATTACTCATTGGGAGGAAGCCACCACACTGTGAAGTAGCTATTTACTAAACTATTAATTCATCACAGATACACATATAGGCACCATTAGCTGGCTCTCGTTCAGTGTCATGATCTCAGCTCCTTCCTTAGTGTCAAGTGGGGACCGAAGTCTGGAGTCCTGTCTCTGTCTTCATCATGCTCTAGGACTATGAACACAGCCCTTGGAAGCACTTATTTTGCTCTCACACTTTATTTGTTGATTTCCACTGAGATTTAGATACACTGTTTGTGTATTTGAATTTAAGACAACATGAAACACTGCTAATCCACCTCTTTATTTTCTGAGAAGGAAAGGCACTAAGCTAATTCCTTTGGACCCCACACCCGACATGACCCTGTTAGGTGGGCACGAACCTCTGGCACCTGCCACAGACCTCAGTCTCTGAAAGATGTGACTGCAGCATTTATGTCGTCCTCCTTCATGAATTTCAGCTTTCTGTCTGGTTGCTGAAGGCAGAGAGAACCTGTGTGTCTCTTCTCTGATTCATTCCTGTAGGCCGTTCATGACTTTTCATCAGAAGTGAAATATAGGTTGAAAAGAGCCCTTTTTTTGTGAACGATGATGGCTGCCTAAGAAATTTTGTCTTTAAATTATACATACTTCTCTGTCTTCCTCCCTTTCCCCTCCTGTTTGCAAAGACTTGAGTAATGCTGCAATTCTGGGAGTCTGGGTGTTGTGGGTATCCTGCAATGTATACAGATTGTGCTTACATCTTCTTTATTTGAGTGCTTCCTTCCTTACTGTGGAGGAAGAGAACAGTTAGAGACCTCCTTTGCTGAAGAATGAGCATTATAATTTTTTTATATTTTATTTTTTATTAATTTTTATTGGAGTATAAGTGCTTTACTATGTTGTTAGTTTCTGCTTTATAGCAAAGTGAATCAGCTATATGTGTACGTGTGTATGTTAGTTGCTCAGTTGTGTCCAAGTCTTTGTCACTCAATGGACTGTAGCCCTCCAGACTCCTCTGTCCATGGAATTCTCCAGGCAAGAATACTGGAGTGGGTAGCTATTCCCTTCTCCAGGAGACCTTCCCCACCTAGTGATCAAACCCAGATCTTCTGCATTGCAGGCCGATTCTTTACCATCTGAGCCACTAGGGAAGTCCATATGTATAAACATATATCCCCTCTTTTTTGGATTTCCTTCCCACTTAGGTCCCCACAGAGCAATGTGTAGAGTTCCCTGTGCTATACAGCAGGTTCTCATTAGTTATCTATTTTATACATGTGAGTGTATATAGCTGAAACTCCAGTACTTTGGCCATTTCATGCGAAGAGTTGACTCATTGGAAAAGACCCTGATTCTGGGAGGGATGGGGGCAGGAGGACAAGGGGATGACAAAGAATGAGATGGCTGAATGGCATCACCAACTCGTGGACATGAGTTTGAGTGAACTCCAGGTGTTGGTGATGGACAAGGAGGCCTGGCATGCTGAGGTTCATGGGTCGCAAAGAGCTGGACACAACTGAGCAACTGAACTGAACTGAACTGAGTGTATATAGGTCAATCCCAATCTCGCAGTTCATCCCACTCCCACTTCCTCCTCTTGGTGTTCATGTGTTTGTTCCCTACGTCTGTGTCTTATTTCTGCTTTGCAAGTAAGATCATCTATATCATTTTTCTAAATTCCACGTATATGCATTAATATATCATTTTTGTTTTGAATTTCATTCAGAGGCTTACATTGTTAATACTTGTACAATATAGTGCAATTTATAAAATATGTTCAATTGTACTATTTCATTGTTATGTTTTAAGTAATTTGACTTATGTTCCACACTGTCAAGCTCAAAGGGCATTAGTAAGATCAGATGGTGAGGTGTGTGTGTGTGTGGGTTTGTGTTTGGGATGGACCAGGCTGGTCTTCCACCCAGGATGCTTGATTCTGGGTTTTCTCCAAGACACCATGATTTCATGTTTTTGTCCCCCTTCTGTGGGCCATGGAAGGAGGTGTAGACCTTCTCACTGTCTCCCAAGCTTATGGATTAACGACTCTCTTGCAGCTTAGGGAGAGTAGGGGAAGCTGGATCACACAGAGAGAAAATAGGGCAAGTGACTGGCTCCATTGTTTCCAAGTTAACAAACATGAGTTCTTAAGCAAAGGGAAGTCTCTTGCTTTGGGAGACATCATTTCTGAGGAAGTCTTGAAGTGCAGAAAAAGTCTAATAGTTGCAAAATACTATTATTGATAATATAATATATTATATAATTATAATATAAATATAATTATTATATTATATATAATATAATAATGTAACTGCAATACATTCACAACCTTACATTTTACCTTGCTGAATCATTTATGGTTTTACATCACCTTCAGAAAGCCATACAAGGCAGGAATCAATTATCAAGAGTTTATAAATAAGAAAACTGAAGTTCTGTAATACACCCACACTTACCCACTAAGTCAGCAGTCATATGAGGATAGGACCTCAGGACCCTCTGTGGGGAAAGTCACACACTTTTTCCTCCACGGCTATTAGTGATGCGAGTGGGCAGCAACCTGCTTGCACGCACTTTTCTATTTCTCCTATTTTCCTGTTTATTATTCCAATGCACTCTACTTTTCCTTCCTGAGACTTCTCTGATTAAGGACACCTAAATCAAAAGATCAGACTCTGTCAAGCAGCCGCAAATTTATTTTATTCCTACTAGAGCAGAAAACTACAGTTTCTGTTTCCTGTATAGATTTTGCAGTGGAGTTGGGCAGGTGATAAATTACTGGCACCTTCCAACCATTGGTTATGTCTTTAGGTGATGCTGGGACTCAGGGTGTGCTGTATACAATCTTTCAAAAATGCAAATGAAAAATGTGTTTGTTTTATCTTTCACCTCTGGTGTTTCATCACCCAATTCATTACAACTTTTGGCAGGAAAAAAAAAAAAACCTACAGGGATACAGAATTTTTAAGGAAGTATTTGGAATTCTTTTTTATTTTTATTTTTTTTGGCTGTGTCGCCTGTGGGATATTAGTTCTTTGACCAGGGATTGAACCCAGGGCATTGGCAGTGAGAGCACTGAGTCTTAATCACTGATCCACAAGGGAAAAGGTAGTGTTTGGACTATATGTAAGATAGATAACCAATAAGAATTTACTAGATAGCACAGGGAAAATAATCTAAAAAAGAGTCGGTATATGTATATGTATAGATGATTCAGTTTGCTGTACTGCAGAAACTAACACAACACTGTAAATCAACTATAGTTCAATAAAAATAAAAAAAGTAGTATTTGGACATTTTTTGTCACCTATATTTAATATGCACTCCATAAGGAGGAAATGGAAAAGACATGTACAAGTTTGGAGAAATATCTTCAAAAAGTAGAAGGTTTAAAATGGAAAAATTAGCAGGAAAGATTTGAGAGCTCCTAATATCCACTATTAGGTTTCGTGACATTGTTACAGGAGAAGGGATCAAAGACCATCCCCATGGAAAAGAAATGCAAAAAAGCAAAATGGCTGTCTGGGGAGGCCTTACAAATAGCTGTGAAAAGAAGAGAAGCAAAAAGCAAAGGAGAAAAGGAAAGATATAAGCATCTGAATGCAGAAGTTCCAAAGAATAGCAAGAAGAGATAAGAAAAGCCTTCTTCAGTGATCAATGCAAAAGAAATAGAGGAAAACAACAGAATGGGAAAGATTAGAGATCTCTTCAAGAAAAATTAGAGATACCAAGGGAACATTTTTTCATGCAAAGATGTGCTCGATAAAGGACAGAAATGGTATGGACCTAACAGAAGCAGAAGATATTAAGAAGAGGTGGCAAGAATACACAGAACAACTGTACAAAAAAGATCTTCATGACCCAGATAATCACGATGGTGTGATCACTGACCTAGAGCCAGACATCCTGGAATGTGAAGTCAAGTGGGCCTTAGAAAGCATCACTAGGAACAAAGCTAGTGGAGGTGATGGAATTCCAGTGGAGCTATTTCAAATCCTGAAAGATGATGCTGTGAAAGTGCTGCACTCAATATGCCAGCAAATTTGGAAAACTCAGCAGTGGCCACAGGACTGGAAAAGGTCAGTTT